>NC_057937.1:56748843-56771343 GCF_018555375.3 Anguilla rostrata
CACACACACTTGGGGCATCAGTTTGTGGCAAACACGCCTGCCACAGGCCACCGAAGTGGCTTTCTTTGGGGCCCTCCAGCACAGAGACACAGGGAGAAGATGTTAAAACAGTCCACATTTATTCCACGAGGGTTTGGCAAGATGGTATAACCAAATGAGCAGATGTTAAACCCTGTCATGACAGAGAGCTGCCTGGTGTGGGTGGGGATGGCAGATTTAACCTGTGCGCAGTGATTACCTCACTACGCACAGGTGCAGCCACTCCTGTTCCTGGGTCCAATTAGCCTGGCCAATTATCTAATTCTTCACCAATTATCCAATTGGCCAGGTCTAATTAGCTTGACCCAGGGCAGGTGTGGCTGCTTAAACCAGCCATCCCCACACCACATACCCCCAACGCCAAACTGAGGCCAGGGAGAATCACTGGCCGAAGCCTACCCCTCCCCCCACCCCTCCCCCCACCCCTGCACTCCCAACAAAGCAAAAGACAAATAAAAATAAAAACTCTAAACACGCAAAAAAAAAAAAAAATCAGGGTGGGTGGCCCCGGAACAGTCCAGTACATGCTGTGCCCCTCCTTCTGACGACAAGGCAGCCCTTCTTCCTCCTCCCTCCCGGAGCACGGGAAGTCCTGGGCTGCTCTGCTGGCTGGTGGGGGCGTCACCGGCTTGGGCTGTTCCAGGGGCTGTGGTGGGGTGGCTGGGCTGGTGGGCTGGTGGGCTGGCCTTCTTTTGGCGCTGGGGACCAGGAACCCTCGTGGCTGTGGTGGCCGCCAGTCGGCTCTGCTGGCAGGCGGCTGCAGGCTTATCCCCTCATGGGCTCCGGGCAAACCAACCAGGCCAAAACAAAGAACTAAAAACAACCAAAACGGACGAGAAAGGAAGCAAAACGGCGCGGCCACCGCTCGTGCGCCGCCCGTGGCTGACCCGCCTTCCCGGCCAAGTCCAGCTCACGGCGCGACCACCTCTCGTGCACCGCCCGTCGCTGACCTGCCTTCTCGGCCAGGTGCAGCTGCTCAGCATCCCAGCTGAGGATTGCCTCCTTCCCCTCCCTGGTCATCTTCAGCTCCCCATTTTTGGCCCGGAGGATCCGCCCGAAGCCCTGTCGGGAACACCTCAGCCGCCCCTCCTCCAGTGTGCTTCCTGGCTGGCCCTCCTGTGCCTCTTTGCTGTGCCGGAGGAGCCCCACGTTGGGCGCCACTGTGGCAAACACGCCTGCCACAGGCCACCGAAGTGGCTTTCTTTGGGGCCCTCCAGCACAGAGACACAGGGAGAAGATGTTAAAACAGTCCACATTTATTCCACGAGGGTTTGGCAAGATGGTATAACCAAATGAGCAGATGTTAAACCCTGTCATGACAGAGAGCTGCCTGGTGTGGGTGGGGATGGCAGATTTAACCTGTGCGCAGTGATTACCTCACTACGCACAGGTGCAGCCACTCCTGTTCCTGGGTCCAATTAGCCTGGCCAATTATCTAATTCTTCACCAATTATCCAATTGGCCAGGTCTAATTAGCTTGACCCAGGGCAGGTGTGGCTGCTTAAACCAGCCATCCCCACACCACACAGTTATAGCTGTGCCAGTGCATGGATGGGCCCTATGCTGTGGTATCCGATTCGGTCTGTGCCAGTACCTACTGTAGCTGGCAGGTTTGAGCTGGCATGAGGACGTGTCATCCCCCCCCCCCCCCCCCCCACCCCCACCCCCCCCACCTTGAGTCTGCCGCTGAGCCGCACGCAAAGAGTCCTCCTCTGACTCATTTCTGAGTGAACCCCGTGAACCTCACTCCCAGCCCGCCGCTGTGGGAAAAGCAGCGCTGACATCACAGGCTTTGGAACAGAACACAACGCTTTTATTGGTTCTCCCAAACATAGGCCTTGGCAAACAAATTAAATGTTCAGAGGTTTTTTTTTTTTCCCTAAAAATGTGAGCCTGTTGGAAATAAAATCTGCTATAGCACTTGCGTGAACATTGAAAGGTGCTCCGCGGACACTGAGTTACGACAGTGGGTTTGTTCTGTCACTCGTATGAAAAAAAGCACAAAAACAAAAAAGGGAAAGAATATTGAAGCAGATTTATCGTACTGAAATAGTGATCGCTAGATTCAGTTTTAAAAAACTGTAGCCATTTCAGGAAAAAAAAGTTACGGTTAGGGTTATAATACGGTCTGGATATGTGGGTTGTAATATTGTGGTTATATTATGGTGTGGATCAGGGAAGGGTGCTGAAGGTGATGAGGTGGTTTTGGGTAAATCTGAGGTGCTCCATGGACACTCGAATACGACAATGGGTTTGTTTTTCATTTGTATGAAAAAATGCAGAAAAACAAATAAGGGAAAGAATGTTGATGCAGATTCATCATACTGAAATAAAGTGATTCCTATATTTAAAAACAAAAAAAAACTGCAGCCATTTCAGGAAAAAAGTCTGTTCTCTGTAATACAGTCTGGATATGTGGGTTGTAATATTGTGGTTATATTATGGTGTGGATCGGGGAAGGTAGCTGAAGGTGATGAGGCGGTTTTGGGTAAATCTGAGGGTAACTGCCGCTGATGTGTCTCATCCTCGCTGTCCTGCAGCGGAAGCCATGGGGAATGGAGACCGGACCTGCCTTCCCATGATGCCCTTGTGCACCACCTCCGCCAGCAGCTCAAAGAGGCGACCCTGAGCCAGCAGGAGGCCCAGGCCCAGGTGAGTGCCTGCCCCCTGCCTGCCCGTACAGGCGTTCCAGGAGAGGCTGCCCGTTTTCACGAGGCATTGTGGGAAGACTTCCTGTATGGCTCGCCATGGCTGTGTGAGCTGTCACACGGTTTCAGGTGTGCTGACTGGGACCTCAAAAAACAGTATGGGGGGGTGCGGGACGGCAGATTCGGCAGGGTTGAGTGGCCTGGTTAGGACTTGTGTCGTCCTGCGACCAGTTCTGTTTTACTGACACCTTTCAGATAAATACCTGATAAACGTATGTACACACAGACCAGCTGCATGGGGTGTCCGTGTTTTATGTTGTGTAAGGTCAGGTGTCTTCTTGTACCTTTTCAGTTCCTATGGGGAGAAAAAGTTTACCATGGTTTTGAAGGTATTCGAGAAAAAATAACTGACAAACTTTTTATGACAGTTTGACCATTGAGCCTGACGATTCATCATGGATGTGAAAGGTAGGGTTCTGCATGAGGTGTACATGAACGATGGAGAACTTAAAAATGTTGTAACCTAACAGAAAGGTTTAAAGACACCACCCATACTCTGGCCACTTGTCAGTAGTGGACAGTGAGACATGCGGTAGCAGAAGATTCACCCCCCTGCTAAATCCCTTTTATGAAGGCCCTATCACCAGGGGACGGTTTGGGTTTCCGGGAAACAGGCTGTGATCCTGGCAGGATGAACGGAGCTGTTTCTTCAGCCTTCCTCCAGAAACTCACGGCACATGTCTGTCGCCGTCGGGACTCCCGAGTGCCCGAGGTGGGGGTGCCAGTGATAGGCCTGTCACGGCTGTTTTTTATTGGACAGCTGCCTCTGCGTGTTGGGTTACCGTGACCGCCAGCCTCCGCCGTACGGCGGCCGTCGCCACGGTGATTTAAAGGCCCGCCCCGGCCGCTCGTGCGTGCGCGGGTCAGACCAGGCGGCGTGTCGCCGAGCACTTCCTGCCTCGTTGTGCGCGCACGCGCCTGTGACACAGGAAGTGATTGTCATCGCTGGGGGATTGGGGGCTGGAGGGGCCGCGGTTTTTTGGTGGGGTGGGGTGGGGTAGCGGTTTCTTTTCTGGAGCTGGGCCTGGTTTGGAGCTGGAACCGGGAGGGGGGGGGGTGGGACCCTGTACTAGCAGAGGAAGAAAAAAAAAAGAATATAGCTGTTTGGGTTATTTCTGACATTTCCTTATGGGGGAAAGCCCGCCCTGCGTTTCTGACAGCCTCTGGTTTCAGTGTCGATGTACTTGCTGGTCACGGTGGTTTTTATCGTAGGAAAATGTGTGAACAGCATTACGCTGATCCATTATGGTTCAGAAGGGATGCTAGCCAGTACGGTGAGCTGTCCTATACCCCCCCCACCCCCAAACACCCCTCCCTTTAGCCCCCCCGTGCCGTACAGCGTCCAGCGTACTCTGCCGGTTAAAAGCGCTCGTTAAAGGCAATAACTCACCTCACGTTTGAAGCTAATGGGAGGAATACTGCGGCCCCCGCATTGAAAAAGAAATTACATTTTTCCACTCCCTGCCGCCCCCCCTCCCGGCCCAGCTCTCTCTCGCTGCCCTCTGACCCCGCGGTGCGTTATCGGCGGTGGGGGGGGGGGTCGGGCGAGCGAGCGTGCCGTACGCATCCCGGGCGTTAGGATTTATCTGTGACCGTGCGTCGCCGACGCACGCAGGGGAGAATGATGCACTTCAGCCGGAGCGTTTCGGAGCGTTTCGGAGCGCTCTCCGCCGTTAATGGACAGCTCCTGCGCTCGGACGCGGCTCTATATCACTCAGCCGGCCGGCCAGCCTGCCTCATCGAAAAACCGCGGAAGGTTCCGGCAGGGATCTCCTCAGGGAGCGCACCTTCCCCACAAGCCAGACTGCCAGACTGGCCAAGATCCGCAGAGTCCCTAAATCCCCCCCCCCTTCCCCAAGACCCGCACAGTCCCCAAATCCCCCCCCATTTCCTCAAGACCCGCATAGTCCCCAAATCCCCCCTCCCCCCCTTTTCGCCAAGACTCACATAGTCTTGAGGTGTCCCCAACATCTGAGTCCCCTATTGGGACTCAAGCCTGCAGACCCAACAGGTTTTGTAACCACCGTTTCGGGATTCTACCTGGCTTGCTCGGCACACCCTAGTGAGTACCCCCCCCTCGTCTCCCCCAAACCCCCAGCGCACCCCAGCGTACCCCCATAACCTTACGGCTCGGTGCAGTTCACCCTAACGACCCCTCCCTGGGATGGATGTTCTGTGAGACCCTCTCTGGGCGTGTGTGTGTGCGCTTAGTGTATGCCCCAGTGTGCTGTTAGCCTTGACCTTGAGGAGGTCGTTTCTGTTGCTGGTGCGCTGGTGTCGAGGCCCTGGGGGCGGGGGGGGCGTAGCTGTGTTCCACAGGCCGCTTTGGAGCGTGCCGTCCAGGCCCAGGGGCGTCTGTCCGATGGGACGTTCCTACTGCACACGCTCACACCACACCCTCCTGCCAATTTAAAGGGTCAAGGTCGAACAGCGGGTTGGAATTTCGGGAGAATAATGAAGGCCTAGCCGGAGTATGGGGGGGGGGGTTCTGGCTACCTCCACACGGGCTCACATAATTGACCTTTTCCGTTGCGTACGCCAACCTCCATAAGTTGACCCCCAGGTCAGCTTATTCATCTTGATTCCACAGTAGTTCCATACCCCCCTTCCCACCCCCCCCCCCCCACCCCCCCTCTTCCCCAACACCCCTAATTAATGACCTACAGATCAATGCTCCTTTCTCAAAGGGGGGACGGGATTGACGGTATGTAAAAATGACCGTTTCTGCGGGACGGTGAATATTAGAGACTCAAGCGAGCCCGGGGGAGTAATGGCGGTTTGAGTGTACGGGTACGAGGGCCGCCCGCCCCGAACAGGAAGCCTCCCTCTCCCCTCGAAGCCTCTCTCCCTCCTGCTCCCTTTTTTATCATTTCCCCCCTGTTCCCTTTCTCTCTTAGCATTTTTATTAAATATTTGTTTATCTTTAATAAGTGGCTGCGCCGCACCGCACCGTTTCTAAAGGGTAAGGAGGGACGGAGGGATGGAGGGAGGGAGGGGGGTGGGGGAGACGGGGAGAGGTGCGGGTGAGAGGGAGGGGGGGGGGCGGGGGAGAGGGAGGAGGGACCGCGGCTGAATAAATGAATTTGAGCGGTCAGGGAGATGACGGGGCGGGGGTGTGGGGGGGGGGGCCTGGCGATGTGCTTCCCTCAGCAGGCGACGGGAGATAAGATTCTAATGAGATCGTAAGAAGGGAGCGCCGGACCAGGGCCCCCGGGGGGACCGGCATAAAGGCCTTTTTTTTATTATTTCACTTCATTTTCCTCTTAAAGAAATCGTCTGAAGAAGAAAGGAAAGAAGGAGAAGAGGGGAAGAAGAGGAAGAAGAAGCAGGGAAATAGCGATGTCGGTTTTTGAAACGGTGTTGATAATTGGGAGCGGACGAGGGGGTTTTTTTGTTTCAGGAAGTGGAATAATGGCGTTCAAAGTGCCGAAACTCATAAGTGGGAGAAAGGGGGGGGGGGGGTGTGAGAACAATGGATTTATTATTTTTGTAAGTGAAGGATGTGAATGAGCCTGACTCACACTCCTCTGTGCAGGTTCATGGAAGGCCGTTTGTGTTGCTCAGTTGCATTTTAAAATGAAACGAGGCCACGTTTAAATCCAGACCAGCGCTAACTGAACAGCACAGTGACCCAGACCATGTGACTCTGATTGACAGCCGTCTGTCTTCACCGAAGGGAGCCAATCGAATCTCCCTCTCTGTAGTTATGCATCATTTGGGCACAGGCTTAAATTGGCAGGTTCCTAAAAGTTTGTTGAGACGGCAGGAGCCTTTGGCCACCGCCCCACCCCCCTTCCCCCCCATGCTGACGGGAAGGTCACGGACCAGATAGTGAAACACTGCCAATATCTGCTTTTATTTATGTCTTATTTTGGATCTGAGAAGATTCTTTGTTGCACTCCAAAGAATCGTTAAATGGTTCAAATCTCTGACCATTTTAATTAGATTATTATGATGCAAAACAGCTGAAAAAAGTTACAGTGCATGCATGTTGCAGTCCTGCAGTGCACTCCTATGAAAACACAGCTCTGATGCAGTGCAATTAATATAATGCACTGATACAACTGGCTCGTCTTCCTCATCGCTGGCGGGAGGAAGAGCACCCAGACGCTGGCTCATCTTCCTCATCGCTGGCGGGAGGAAGAGCACCCAGACGCTGGCTCATCTTCCTCATCGCTGGCGGGAGGAAGAGCACCCAGACAGAGCGTGGGCAGGAAGCTGCGATTGGCTGTGCTTCGGCTCCAGGATCGCTGGGCTGCAGTGGGCCAGTGGAGGCAGTCCATGAGCCTCTTCAAGGCTGTTTCTCAAACTGACCCGCTCTGTGAAGCAGATATGGTGGGGTAGGGTGGGGTTGGGGGGGCGTTGGGGGGGCACACAAGGGGAGGTACAGTAGCTGAGCCCCCACCCTCTGAAACCAGTCCTGTGTGGGGCCCGCACAGGGCAAACGCAGCTGTACGGGTGACCCCCTACGAGCGTGCCACCCCTCGGCTCCTCCGAGATGAAGATTCCGGAAGCGTGTCCGAACAGGAGCGCCGCGCCCGGATCACATTTCCCCTGTTCCGCATATAAAATTATCCAGTCGTATAGCGCTTTTTCTACGGACATGGTGCGTGGATCCGTTATTCCGGGGCAACATAGCTCAGGAGGTAAGAGCGATTGTCTGGCAGTCGGAGGGTTGCCGGTTCAAACCCCGCCCTGGGCGTGTCGAAGTGTCCTTGAGCAAGACACCTAACCCCTAACTGCTCTGGCGAATGAGAGGCATCAATTGTAAAGCGCTTTGGATAAAAGCGCTATATAAATGCAGTCCATTTACCATTTACCTTTCCCTCACCAAAATCTCCAACCCGTTCCGAGCGTTTCCACCGCAAAAAACACCTCGTTCTGGGTACTCAAAATCGGCTCCCGTCCGGCCCCACGTGTGGGTGAAAAAGCGCTGGTAATGTCCCAGCGTAAGAGCCGGTCCCAGATCAGCGCTCATTTGTGATCTGTGTCGCACCGGCGCGGGCTCCGGTGGGTAAACCCTCAGATCTGTCGCAGGGTGTCCCGTGCGTTAGAGGCCCTGGTGCCCAGCGACTGCGGCGGCTGTGAGGCCCGGCGGCAGCTGGCGCTGCTAAACCTGCGCTAGCACGCCTGCCGCGCTGGAGGATCCTCTTTTACCTCCCGAATGTAACGTCTGCGTTCCCCCCTGAATACGACCCCCCCCCCCCCCCCACCACCCCCCCATCCTCACCCAGATTAATGACGGCCCGAAAACGAGCTGGTGAGCGCTGTAATGGATCCGCGTGAAAGGATTTTTGGGCCGGAAAAATGGCTTCAAACGCGGAAAAGCTCTGGAGTGGCTACCGGGACCGGGGGCATTAACCGGATAACGAGGGGGGCATTGAAACCGCACGCGGGGAACCGTCGGGGACGGGGCGGTGCCGAACGATGCCCCCCCCCCCCCCCCCAATTTTCAGCCGGTCCTCCCCGGCTGATTGCTTTGTGAAGTGCGCGCAAGCCAGCGCATGCTCGTTAATAACAAGCCCGCTAGAGGAGATTTTATTTTATTATTATATATATATATATATATATATATATATGTATATATATATATATATATATATGCATTTCCTCTCCGGGTGCTTTTCAGCTGGGGCTATCATTTGTAATATTCTAAATGACCTTCCTGGTTAAATTTAGACTAGCAGTAAGCTAACAGCAAGCTGTGCAGTTTTATTTGCTTGTTTATTTTTTGGGGGGGAGGGAGGTGGGGTCGTGGGGGTGACGAATAACTCCTGCTGAAACCTCACTACATTATCAGCTTTGGAAATTTGTACAAATGTATTTTTATTCTCTGCCACCAAGACCCCAATTCCCTTCTCTCTCTCTCTCTCTCTCTCTCGCACGCGCGCACACCCACACACACGCACAAGCAGACACGCACACACATGCGGGCACACGCACACACACGGAGTTAGCCTTGATTCGAGCTATCAGCGCTCCCCATCAAACCCCCCCCCCCCCCCCAAACCCTGTCCCCCTTCTAAAATCCGCCTTAGCGTCAGCGGCTTTTGATGTCGCCTCCAAATAGAATTTTTAATAAGGAGTCATTATCATTTTGATTTCGCCCTGAATGAAAAGAGTGACCTCTGGCATTTTATTAAGAAGAGACCGCAGCCAGACACGGTTCAGTGACATTAACGTGTGAGCCGTTAACTAA
Source organism: Anguilla rostrata (assembly GCF_018555375.3). Taxonomy (NCBI): domain Eukaryota; kingdom Metazoa; phylum Chordata; class Actinopteri; order Anguilliformes; family Anguillidae; genus Anguilla; species Anguilla rostrata. Next base: position 56,757,790 of record NC_057937.1, read on the forward strand.
AAGTAGGTTGGTGTGGGTTGGGTTGGGGAGCGGAGGGCGTTCAGGCTTGGAAAAAATGTTACATGGAGAATGGCTCACTGATGAAAATTGCTCAGATACCACTTAAGGGTGAACGTATTTATTTATTTATTTATATGTTTTGTGGTAGATACGAGATTCCGGCTATGTCCCTGCCTTGTTTTGTGGTAGAGACGAGATTCCGGCTATGTCCCTGCCTGGTTCGTAGCAGTGTTGAGCTGGAAACTTACGCGTTCGCTGTTCGCCGTTCGCCTCCTTTGCGGCTTGCGAGCGGCATGGGCGTCATTTGTTTGGTGCTACTGTAATGTGTACAGGCTGTTCCGTGCCTGAGTTCACCACGGAACTATGTGGCATATTCTACACCCATCTTGGAATTCCCCTTTTTATCATTACCTTCGAAGCCTATTATTGCTTTATCGTCAGCGTGCTGGTACTTTTCTCTGGTTTATACAATACCTATATTAGATGTGATAAGTAACCGGATTACTTTTTATTTGACCAAGATATGATGCACAATATAACGTTTTAAAATGACTATGTATATGAAACCTCGCCGACGCGTGCCTCTACCTCTTTTAAAGGACCGTAGTTTTTCCTTGAAAGGCCAGATGTTTTCTTGTTTGTTTTTTTAATTCGTTTATTTATTTATTTATTTATTTGCATTCGACGCAATTTTAAATCGTGCACGGGCTGTTCATGAGGGGTGAAGCGGTATGAGAAAGCCAACTTTGAAGTGTCCCTCCGATGAATAATGCCATAATTGAGCGGGCGGGATAACTGGCCTTGATTGTTCATGGCTGAGCGGCAGCTGCACTCTCGCGCACGGAGCTCTTTGATCTGCCAAGGTTTCCTATGGACTGTTACCTTGTTGAAGGCGTGAGCGCGTGGATGTAATATAATTCCCTACAAAAAAGCGCCCCTCTTCCAAACAAACTCCCCCTCCCCTTTTTTTTTACATTTCTGGCCGGACAGAACAAAGCATCTCTCCGCAGTATGCTTTCATTTCCACTGAATGAAATCGTAATTAGCATGCTAATAAAGTGATTTGAGCTTCTGAAGATCAGAGCAGCGCGAGACCGCTGGTGCTGTGTAGATAACGGAGAACCTTTAAGAGAAATTATCTGATGAAAAAACGCGTTCATCGTCTAAATTCCTGCTGGTGACACTTTTTTTGCTTTTATTACTTTAATTCTTTTTTCATAAAAACTTATATTTGTCTTGAAAACATGCTGAAATGGGTTTTTACGTTGTATCGGTTAAGAAACGTTACATTATTTTGTCACGAGATGGAGATCAAACGTTAAAAATACATTTGCCAGATATCGCGATTTATGGATGACAGTCTTAAGAGACTTGCAATTCATATTTGGTCATAGCTATGCTCGGTAACTGTTCAAACACATCTGCGTGCGCACATGTGGAGTATGCAGCGACCAAACGCTGTAAGGGAGAATCGCAGAGGTCATGAGAGAGAGGGTGGTAATTTGCAGGAATATAAAATTAACAAGCAGGCTGTAAAATGTGAGCAAAGGAACTGGCTCCGAGAGGTTATGGCCGAGCGTACGCGCAAGGGCGCGTCAAAGGAAGTGGTGGGCTTAAAAGCGCCCTGGACACCAGCGGGGGGCGGTGCCCACGAAGACCGGCACTCAGCGGGAGGGCTCGTGGAAACGCACCGGAGGACGTGTCCCCTGTGCAGAAGTTTCTATCGCTTTCTCTCCGTGCCTCTTAATTCCTTCCTTTTCGTTCTGCGCCTTTCGATGTGTTCGTGTTCACTACCTGCCTGTAGGCCTACATGAGAGCATGTGCCACAACAAACACAGCAAGCAGGCGTGCATCTACCCAAGCTCTGAAGTGTGTGCGTGAGTGTACACGTGCGCAATTATCACCTATTATCAGTTAGTGAGTTGTCCATGTCGGCTCCCACAAGGCAATTTCAGAGAATCACATTTTCTTCCGTTGATTTCTTTGCAAAAAAAAAAAAAAAGATTATTCTGGTAGCGACATAGCCCACAAAACATAAAGATTGCACGTTTTCCTGGGCTACGTGAAGAACGATACAATTTTAGCATCAGGCAGAAGGAAGGCTTGCGTATATTTCTGTGTGGCTACAGAATTCGCATGGGCATAAGATGGGTTAATATCCAAGTGCCTCGGCACTAGAAGCGTGTGGAGTATTTTATATTTACGACGTAATTGGAATCCAGGTCATTAAAAAATAGAAATCCTAGCAACCGCTCGCGCGCAGCAGACAGCGCGTGACAGCACCGTTGAAGATGAAGTAGGGTGCCTCGTGAATCCTGGAGACTGCCTCCAGGAACCGAGGGAGATGGGATTCGGATCATCTGTGAACGAACGCAGTTGAATTCGCCTTGGCTACGTCATTAAATAGCCGACAAAAGCAATGATGTGCATTAAAACACCTGGATTGCCACTGGCAGGGTTTTCAACGTCGTTCGGTATTTCGAATTCAAATTGCGACAGCGTTGAAACACTTTATACTGCGAAGAGGTGACAATAAAGATGATCAAACAACTGGCTGTAAATGTGTTTCGGCAACTACCTTCTTTTAATTAGCCTATATTCCTCCGTCTGTTGGCAAGAAAATTGCTTGGCTGCAGTAAATTGGAAACTAGTTATCACAATGGCCTTGTGGCTTAATATAATTATTTTAGTCTATCGGAATAAGGAAATGACATTATGTTCAATCAGCATATAGCTAAAATCGCCTTCAGCTAGCTTTCATCCTTTTCTTTTGAAACGACTGTGTGTCGATTTGAGGACTTGGACGGGCCATTTATTTTTCCGCAGTAAAAGCTCTCGTCTTCTCGCGTTTATTGTGCCAGTTTCAGTAATGATTACATTCTTAAGCTTGCATTATGTTTTATCTAGAGAAATGAAACGAGCCCGCGGCTACCCCGTACCGGAGTAGAACGAGTCACGACATTCTGCATTCCATTCCCAAGATAAAAAATGGCAGAGCGAAAGGGAGTATTCTGTTTTTTTTCTTCTTCTTCTTCTCCTTGGGCATCCTTTCACTAAGCTTGAATGCAGTTTACGTGCAGGACGGTCGCCGGTATAGCTAACGGTCGCTTTTCATTTCCCGACGCGCACTCAGTATAACTGCCGCGTGCTTTGTCACTCGCGCAGACGCGGTGACCCGTGTGATAGTGCTTCCCCGGAACCTCCCCGGTAATGCGGGCATGCCTCCTCGGTTGTGTGAAAGAATGGTGGAGTTAAACGGTGGCGAGGGCAGAGGCGAAAGATAAATGCACTGGGAGGTGACTGTAAGTAAAGTGTATATCCGCGAGGAGTGTGTTCTGTTGTGACATCTCACTTCCGTGGCCGAGGGTTGCAGGTTGAGACACTTTAAAATGAGGAAAGAGAAAAAAATCTCGCCAACAAGAGAGATTTCATATGCTGTACCTTGGGAATACAGCGCGCGAAGTTTTGGGGCATTGGGGATGTCCACGCAGCGTAACCATGAAAAAAAAAACGGAGAAAAGGCATTGGTCCTGGCCTTGACTACGTGAAGTGGTGCGCGAGCGCCCTCACCGTTGCTGCCGCGGTGTCGCAGTGCACTGCGGTCGGCGGCGCGCTATGCATTGAACTTGAGGAGATGGGAGACAGCCCGGGAAGCAATTCAGTGCAGTGCGCAAGCAGTTGCTCGTTTGCGGTTGTACTCATTTACACATATATCCATCGGCCGTGACGATTCTTTAGAAACATCAAGGTTTGACTGAGGAGTAGAATTCAGGGAAATGTTACTGGAATAACGGTAATTTTGCATTCAAGGATGCGGAAATTCAGTCGTGCAAAGTGAAATGCTGCGTATAATGGCTTGAGCTGATTTTAGATCATGGCTCTTGTTGGCATTGTTTGTCATTAGGTGAAAGGGAACACAGTACTTGTTCAGCAAGGCTTTTAAAAAATAACTGAACCCAAAACAACCGAGGATACACATTCAAAGCTTATTTTATGTCCTCTTTATTACTGTATGGTTCCTGGACTTAATTGAACCACACATCCACTCTGGCACATGCTGCTCTTGTTTTTTTGTAATGGAAGATGTTCCTGGAACTGTTCCTCTTTTTTGTGAGCTGCAGCGTGTTTTAACGTAAATGTAACGTCTTGCCTGTGACAAATTTGTTTGCGCGACGGGCTTCTTCATTTCTTTTGTGGACTGAGTGCAATGTCTTTGGCAGAGCACCCCCCTAAAACCCTGCCGTTTGGGGACACGGGAATATGTGGTTTATTGACCTCCCCACCTCTCTTCCAATAGTGACCCAGTTAAGCTAGTTAAGGCTAGTTAAGCTGGAGATAATTGTTCGGTACAGTACTGGCCGGTTTGTCACAAGCACCAATCAGACTGATCCCTCTCACAACATCACAGGTGGATTCAGCTTTGTCTCTGGGGTTGCCAGTTCCTGTCTCGGCACACATGGTAATAATTAGCTATCATTCACCATTGGACATCAAACTTTTTTCTTTTTTTTTTTTCAGAATAGTTGATTTTTGAGTTAGGATGTGCACTCTGTCTTCTGTGCATTTGTGGCCGTACTGTTTCAGTCCAACATCCCAATGTCTGCGTATTTTCAGGTGTGCATGCGAGTGTGGTGCATAATGTGCATCAGGGTGTTTAATAGTCTGTTTATGTAGGGTGGCGGGGCCATATGACAAAATAAATCCCGGGGAAAATGTTCAATTGGAAACATGAAACATTGAGAAATCAGCCCAGTAAGGTCCAGTGATGTCTTATGCGCATGTTAGAGCATCCTGTTAAAAAAAAGCCTGTTATTCTTTCCCAGGAAATATTACAGTGCTTTTCAGGTTTCGCGTAACTGCCCCCTTCACTGCTTAGTGATAAACTACATATAACTACATGCTTAGTGATAAACGAAATAAATTCTCAACGGTTGCTGACTTATATTCATCTGGGGGGGGCCGACGTGTAAAATTTACCCTTTGGCTCACCGACTTGATAATACATTGTGATAATATATCTTATAATAATTCTACTCCACATTTTTTTATCAACATTACATTTCATTAATCTCTGTGAAAAAACAATAAAGTTTCCCAGTCCGGTAGAGCCCGGGGCTCTATTTAATCTGCCAGAATGAGACAACAGTAAAAAGAAAGTGCTCTTCACGGACAGAGCAAACGGACTGATGGAGAAGGGCCGGAAATCTGGGTGTGAGAGAGAGAGAGAGACAAGAGAGAGGGAGAAGGGGAGTGAGAAAGCACTAAACAGAGTGAGAGAGAGAAAGAGAGGGAGAGAGCACGAGAGAGTGGTTAAGCACTAAACTGAGTGAGAGATAGAAAGAGAGAGAGAGTGAGAGAGAGCACGAGAGTGAGAAAGCACTAAACAGAGTGAGAGAGAGAGAACAAGAGAGTGAGAAAGCACTAAACAGAGTAAGAGAGAACGACAGAGTGAGAAAGCACTAAACAGAGTGAGAGATAGAAAGAGAGAGAGAGTGAGAGAGAGCACGAGAGTGAGAAAGCACTAAACAGAGTGAGAGAGAGAGAACAAGAGAGTGAGAAAGCACTAAACAGAGTAAGAGAGAACGACAGAGTGAGAAAGCACTAAACAGAGTAAGAGAGAGAACAAGAGACTGAGAAAGCACTAAACAGAGTAAGAGAGGGAGAGAGAACAAGAGAGTGAGAAAGCACTAAACAGAGTAAGAGAGGGCGAGAGAGCACGACTGAGTGAGAAAGCACTAAACAGTTTGCGAGAGAGAGAGAGAACGACAGACTGAGAAAGCACTGAACAGAGAGAGAGAGAGAGAGACAGAGAGAGAGAGAGAGAGAGAGAGAGGGAGAGAGGGGGAGAGAGAGAGAGAGAGAGAGAGGGAGAGAGAGAGACAGAGAGAGAGAAAGAGAGAGAGAGAGGGGGAGAGAGGGAGAGAGAGAGGGAGAGAGAGAGGGAGAGAGAGAGAGAGAGAGAGAGAGGCGTCACACTGTTATTAGCTCACGCAGTTTGTTTGAGGATCAGTGTCGCCGGCCGGACGGACGGTAATCAGCCGGGCGAGGTGATCGGGGATCGATGCGCCAGCCTTATCCCGTCTTTCCGCCGAGACCTCTGACAGCCGCCCATCGATTAGCAATTCCCCCAAATCTGAGGCTGTAATCCGGGCCTTCTGCTCCGGGCGAGGCCCCTGCCTGCGACTCAGGAGTCCTGGGAGTTGGCCTTAAATTACCCCGCTTGTTTTTGTTTATGTTAGAAAGCAACTTAAAAAGTAATTTAAAAAATGACATATATACAGTGTATATATATATATATATATATATATATTCTTCAAATGTATAGTTGTGTGACATATGCAGAAAGCTAACAAAGCTCTTCTATTCATATAATCCGTAATTTCACCCAGGGTAAGGTCAGATAACAGGTTGATATTACAAACGTTATATATATAGATGAGACATTCTATACATTCCTGTCATTACTGAACAATACTGTCTTATATTGTATCTGAACGCTTCCGATTCAGAGATGGGTTGCATATCATGTATAATATTGTAAAGTTTAATTTTAACAGACTGGCTCTACAGGGGCACTGATGCCAGTCAGTCGAGACTCGTCAGAAATAACACCGGTCTTGCAAAGAGGGGGAACTTGCTTCGTACGGACATATCTGGTGCTGAAACACGGGGGACGTTTCTGCATTTTACGCTACATTACATTGCAGGCATTTAGCAGACGCTCTTGTCCTGAGCCACTTGCACATACGTTTTTGCATAGCATTTGCATGGCATCCATTTGTACAGTGGGATATCTAAGGAAGCTAGGTAAGTGCTTTGCTCAAGGGTGCAGTGGCACTGTCCTACCTGGGAATTTCACCAGTGATCTTCAGTTCTCAAGGCCAATTCCTTGCCCATTATACTACACTGCCGCCCCCACATTAATCCACAGCGCAGTCCGCATAGCTGGTCGAATTGGCAGGCTCAATTTCACCAGGCTAGATCAATGGAGCACAGAAAAGTATGATCCAAAACAAATATGTATTTGACCCAGATCTGATATATATATATATATATATATACACACATGAAAGGAGTGTGGACTGTCCATTCTCATATTTTAGAAGTTGAAGACCAAGGACACTATTTCCTGCAGGAAATAGTGGTAGTGATTCAGCTTCCGGGTGGATGACATCATCTTCTGTTTCGGCCTATCACATGCACCTGCTGGGGTTGTGGGGCTGAAGCTGTGTTCTGTTCCCAGATGTTTTTTTTTTCGTGTTTGACCGGTGCTGTCCCTCATGGGGGGGGGGTGCGGGCTGTCCCCGTCCCAGGTGGAGGAGCGCGAGGCTCAGATCCAGGAGCTGCAGGACACCATCACGGAGCTGCACCAGGAGATGTCCCTGAAGGACCAGGACAAGCTGAGCCAGCTGCAGGAGCTGCATCTCCTGGAGAGCCGGGTCAAAGAGCTCACCCTGCAGGTAGGCGGCGGTACTGCGCCTTCATCCCATGGGTCAGTTACAGTGCTGTTTCCCAAATATGGTCCTGAGCATCCAGATCCAGGTTCAGAAAGTAAAAGTCCTCCCCTGTGTTTCGTTCCAATCACCTGGATTTGGTAATTATCATAATTCTTCAGCCAGGAGGTAGAAATAATTGGTGAAATCAGCTGGATGAGTTCACAGGTGGATGGAACACGTCGCAGGGCTTTGAATTTCTGACCCCTGGACTTCCACCTCGCCCACTCCCGTCAGTGGCTTTTATCACGGTCGTCTTTGATCACGATTGAACGCTGTTAATCACCCTGATCTTAAACCATTTTACTAGCATAGGCTCGCTGCCGTTCTTGTTTTTAGTGTCATCATACAGCTAGTCGTGTCATCAATTGTCGATACTGCTGAGACGTGGAGATTTTTGGTGTGCGGGCATGTGTGTGTTGCTTGGTGTTTGCTGCTGTGTGTGTGGTGTTGTTATTGATCTGAGAGAGGGTGTCAGGGCTGGGGCAGTGCAGACCTTGGCATTATGACATCACAATGCATTAACCCCCACGTTCCATTCAAGACTCGGCTCTTTTCGGAGCTGAAACACGTAGACGCATGCCTAGACACGCTCACACACAACGCCGTCACCTGAAACTGTGGTAAGCTTTCCGTGGCCCTGTCGTGACTGCCCGCACGTGTGGGCAGAGGGGCCCACCGCTGCATTGTGGGAAGCCGGCCGGGCTTGCGTAACCTCTGGAAGAGATGAGCCAACTGTCTCCTGACATCCACCAGTAATCTGGCCCCCGGCCCAGATGACTGTGGGAGTCAATTTGCCGTAATGAATTGTAATATTGTGCAATTTTAATCAGCGGGTGATTCTGGCGTAATGACCTTATAATTTCTGGGTAGGATCAGATTGTAATTGTGGGCTGGAGCAAGGGGGGGGGGGGAAAGAAAAAAAGACAAGAGTTCAAGAGGGAAAAGTCTACCGGTCTGCTCAGCGAAAGGTGCAGCACCAGCCCTCCTTTTGTTACGTCTCAATATGGACATTGTCCAAAAATAATGACAACTTCTGTCTTTTTTTTTTTGCTTATTGAATTTCAGGGGTCAGGCGCAGTTAATTGGGCGGTATTATGTGGCTCGCGCTCGGTTTAAGGGATTCTGCTGACTGCTGATGTTTCATAATGAGGCCTGTGTTTGTCTGTATGATCCTGACCTTCAAGTCATATTAAATGTTAGCTAATACCCTCCATTCCCCCAGCCCGCCCCCCACTCCCCCCCCCCCTTCTCGTTCTCATGATTGCTGCTTTCTCAGAAGGCCCACCGAGCTACCAGCCAGGCCTGTGTGCAGGCTGGAGAGGGGGTTGATGGGAAATAACCGAAGTATAACGTGGATTTGTGTGGGGGTGACCTTAGTGTGGATTTGGAGACGTTCGTAGAGGTTGTCAAAACATCAATTCATTAAAAAAAAAATTCATTTAATTTTCTTTCTTGGATTGACTGAATTGAAATGGTCACCACAGCCTTTCCCTCTCAGCTCACACGCACACCACACCTGTGTAGCTCTGTGTGTGTGTGTGTGTGGGTGTGTGGCCAGAGCTGTGAGAACAGGTGAGGCTAAATCAAAGGCACTTGAGTAACCCAGGTTAGTAAACCAGGTGAGTAAACCAGGTGAGTAACCCAGGTTAGTAAACCAGGTGAGTAACCCAGGTGAGTAATCCAGGTGAGTAACCCAGGTTAGTAATCCAAGTGAGTAACCCAGGTGAGTAATCCAGGTGAGTAACCCAGGTGAGTAATTTGGGCAATTAATCCAGGAGGTAGACAGTGTAGAGGACAGAAACCAAAAGAATATTGGCCTCTATGGTCACCCGTTCAGCTGAAGCAGGTGCTCTTGGTGCAGAAGCTCACCCTGACCCTCAGCGACTCTGTAACTGGGGTTGGAACTGTGAAGCTGTAGTTTTCGATTCTGAGGGGTGGGGAGATGTGGTTGGTACCGTTCGACCGAAATTTCTTCAGGAAATATCCAGCTGTGGGAATGGCTTGTCAGTAAAGATTGTGAGCTTTATGGATAAGATGCGTCTGGATAAGAGCATCTGCTCTTTAATGTTGCTGTAGATGTGGGCCCCATGTTGTGAGGTAGGGCGTGGCGTTGCTTCACTCCGTGGACGGGCTTCAGTCAGAAGGGTCTGATTACCTGTGCATTACCTGCTGATTACCTGCGCCTGCATGAACCTTACTCCTGCAGTGCTGACGACTGGCGGTTGGCGGTGCAGGCTGGTGGAAGGGAGCGCATGCTGGTGTGCGTTGTCACGGACACACACACAATGTTGCGGCAGAGGGTGAAACCGAGAGTTATCGGGGGAGGGAAAAGCTAAAAAACAAAATGGCTGAAAGAAAGAATTGCGAGCGTTCTTTATGTAAGTGTGCATCGCTTGATATGCGGTTGCCTTGCCAACAAGTTATTACTGCATGCTGAGCTGTGGAGGTTCGCAGACGTTGCAGCTGGTGCGTGAGTGATGGAGGTTTGACTTATGGCACGTGCCATTATGAGGCCGACGATTTGTAAATTTTTCGGCAAATGAGTTATAACATTTGTATATTTTGTTTATTTATCGTGGTGATAGAACAATGAAAAAGAGAGAATATGCAGTTGTGGGTATTTCTGGGGAGTAAAATGCTGTTCATCATCGCCCTTCAGCCAGCCCCTTTAGCAATAAACTGCCCCCCCCTCCCCCCGCCCCCAACCCAAAAGAAATCAGGCCCCTTGAGAAGAAAATTTTTTATTACAATTCAGAACCAGGCTCTTTTTTTTTGTTCTCTGATTGTCTGCTCTCCCCCTCTCCCTCCCTCCCTCCCTCCCTCCGTCTGTTCTGTGCGAGTCGGGGAGCTGCTGCTGTGGCGTTTGCAGCGGCGGCGGTGGTGGCGGGTGATTAGAGCGGGGGCGGGGAGGAGAGGGCGGGGGGGCAGGCTGGCAGTCCCGCGGCGGGGGCCCTGTTTTATATTCATCAAAAGAGCTGCCTTTGATTTGCAGCCTCCTGTGACATGTGACAGCGCGGCACCGCGGCGGTACTGCGGAGGAAACGCTGCGCCCCCCCCCCCGCCACACACACCCACCCCCCAATACACACACACCCCCCTAACCCCCCCCGAACCCCTAACCCGCAGGCCACGCCGTTAAATTTTTATTATTAACGATCATTCCGGTCGCTCTTCTGAACCGGCGCTGATCCCGCCATTTTGCTTCGCCGCGCGGGCGTCGCTGGGATACGCGCTCGCGGTGCCGCGCTGCGTGACAGCGAGCCCCGCCCCGCTTGAGCGGAACTGTTTCGAGCCCCCGCGTCCCACGCTCGGACTCCACCCCGCTCACTCGGACGTGTGTGTCTTTCACATACTGTACCCCTCATGTGCGTGTTTACGCACAGTGTGTTGTACGTGGTGTGCATTGTGAATGTGAATTTGTGTCCTTGCTAGTTGTCTTATTGTATGCGTGCATACGTGAGCCTGCTTGTGTTTGCAGCTTTTATGGACTCGTCACAGTTTGTAGTTTGTCGTGCTTGCACATGCGTGCTCACTGTATGTGCGTGTGCATGTGTATGTATGAGCAAAAGAGTGTTTCATGTTTGCGTGTTTGATGTATGCGTGTGAGAGAAGGACTGGGAGAGTTAGTCAGCCAAGTCAACACCAGAGGGTTGTGGTCCGGCTGGGTGGGGGGAGGGGGGAGCAGGGGCAACTTTAGCGCTTTCACCAGTTAAGGTGTTTTGGATGAGGCGGGTTTGGAGTGATGGGGGGAGGGAGAGAGGGAGAGAAGGATGGAGGGAGGGAAGGAGGGAGGGAGGGAGGCAGTGGCGGCGACGGCTCTGCGGGAGAATGGTAATAACCCTCATACCCTGCTGGAGAGGCGGCTCTGGCCATGAATACAGAAAATGTCTGAAACTGGAGCCGCAGTCAGAGCCGCCGTCTCCGCGGACGCGTGCCATTCTGCTCCTGCGGTCCGCCGCGGAGCCTGCTGTCAATCACAGGCCCTCCCTCCAACAGGCCCCTCCCCTAGCCCCTCCCCCTCCCTCTCACTGCAGAAAGACGGGGACTTCAAACCAGGCTGTCGTTATAGTCAATGCGGCTGAAATTGTCATGGCTTAACTAAACACACACACTAAAACACACTCTCACACACACACGCACACGCACATACATGCCCACACACATAAACGCACACACACACACACACAGATACATGCAGAAACACGCACACTAAAACACACACACACTTACACGCATACTCACACGCACACACACACATACACACATACACTTACACGCATACTCACACGCACACACACACATACACACACACACTTACACGCATACTCACACTCAAACACACACAGACTAACACACACACTAAAACACACTCACACACGCGCACACTCACACGCACACACACACACACACACACACACACACACAGACACACACAGACTAACACATTCTCATATGCGCTCACTCATGTGCTCTCCTCTGTAAATATTGCTCCTGCTGCAGCCTGGAGCTGGAATAATATGCACACACGCGTGTGTTTGAGCAGGGCCGCGGTGCTCCTGGGAGCACGGGCAGGAAATTAACAGTGTAAATTATTAAAGCAATCCCACACTTAGCAAACAGTTGTGGGATAATTGTGTGTGAGTGTGTGTGTGCGCGTGTGTGTGTGTGTGTGCGTGCGTGTGTGTGTGTGTGTGTGTGTGTGTGTGCGTGCTTTGGCTGTGTGTGCGCGCATGTGCGTGTGTGTTCGTGTGTGTGTGTGTGTGTGTGTGTGTGTGTGCATGAGCGCCCAGACCCTTATGGGAAATGCTCCTGCAGAAGTTGATATGTGAGAACTCCCCAGCTGACCTGCTTTCAGTTTTAGTGCCCGTAGAACCGAGTGTGTGTGGGACAGAGTGAGCATGTGTGTACGCGCGTGTGTGCATTTGTGTATGTGTGTGTGTTCTGTGCCCCCACGTGAGAGTGAGACTGTGTATGTACATGCATGCGTGTGTGTGTGTATTTGTGTACTTGTGTGTGTACGTGCGAGAGAGTGAGAGAGATGGAGAGGTTGAGAGAGAGGTACAGAGATGGAGAGGTAGAGAGAGAGAGAGAGAGAGAGAGAAAGGGGGAGAGACAGAGAGATGGAGGTAGAGAGAGAGAGGGAGAAAGAAAGGGGTAGAGACAGAGAGGTGGAGAGAGAGAGAGAGAAAGGGGGAGTGATGGAGAGGTAGAGAGAGTAATTTGGTCCTGATGAAGTCTCTGCAGTGCGCTCTTCCAATCAGGCGGCTGATGGGGTCTGGATTGAAACAGCCGTGAATGTGAATTGCCAGCGATAGATATAACAGCCTCATTTCTCCCCTCCTACCCCCCCTTTACCAGCCCCCTTCCCTCAGAGCAACCCCCATCCTCCCCCCCGATTGCCAGCGATAGATATAACAGCCTCATTTCTCTCCTCCAGCCCCCCCCAGCACCCCCCACTCAGAGTAACCCCCCGCCCCCCATCCTGCCCTGCCCCCCGTGTCCCCCCCTGCCCCCCCATCCTACCCCCCCCAAGAACCTGAGCCATGTTTACTGAAGCACTGAGCTCTGCAGTATTGTGGGGGGGGGGGTTAGAGTCACTGCTTCAGTCAGCACCTGGGCCCCCTCCCGAAATGCCACACAGCAGCCCCCCAAGCCCATATCTAAATCCCTCAGGTGCATTAGCCCCCTTTGGGGGTCTATCCTGTGCTGGATTTCACGCCCCCCTCCCCCTCCCCCCTTGCCCCCCATATATCCCCAACACATACTGGTGGGATTGGGTGTGAAGGGGGGGTGGGGGTTCAATCTAAATGCCACCATCGCTGATCACAGCAGACCTCTCCAGATGGATAGGAGTAATAAGTGGTCTAGTTTGTCATTTTTTCGGAACGGGTCAGCGACCAGCGGTGGGTTTTGCCGGCTGACTCCGGCTCCAGATTGCTCCGGCCTGTTTCCTAATCTACAGTGTTTAAGGTGGGGGGAGGGGAGGGGAGGGGAGGGGGGGGGTGTTAGTTATTGCTTCTGAGTGATTTTTGACGATTTGAAGGCCAGCCTGAATCAG
>NC_057937.1:56776343-56821343 GCF_018555375.3 Anguilla rostrata
TCCAGTAATTGCCTCTGTTATCGTTGGTGATCACAGGGGAGCGGGGGTGTGATGCTTTACATCAGCATTTCATACTGACATCCCCCCCTACTGCACACACACACACACACACACTCACTCTCACACATACACACACACACACACACACACACACTCACACATACAACCTTATACTGCACTGACCTACACACACACACACACAAACACATACTCACACTCACGCTCATGCACTCAACACACACACACACACACAAGCTTTTACTGCACTGACCTACTCACACACTCACATACACACACACGACAACATGAGCTGAAATTCTTTGGCTTTGTATAAATGCATACTCAATTACACCATACAGATCTGCTGTTATGCTCAAATATGTACACACATGCACATGGGCTGCCAGGTACAGAACAGCTGTTCATCCCAGCATGCACAGTACAGACAGAACAGGGTAATGCTCAAACTTAAAACCTGCAGACCTAAACACACACTTGGCTTGCTCTCAGACTCTGCACGCACACACACACTCACACACGCACACACACTCACTCTCACACACACACAGACACACACTCACACACACTCACAAACACAGACACACACTCACACACACATGCACACACGCTCAGTCTCACACACTCTTACACACACACACACCCACACACACTCACACACACACACACACACACACACTCACGCAGAGCAGTGCGCTCACATGCGCTGGTGTAATTATGCATGGCATCCATATTGCATGAGGAACATGGCCGTTCGCACCTTGCGGTGTTTGTGTGCCTGAATGGTGGGTCTGTGTTAACAGCCTGGCTCATCTATGATTTATCACATCGGCAAGCGATCGTCTTCTCCCTCTATCTCTCTCTCTCTCTCTCTCTCCCTCTCTCTCTCCCTCTCTCTCTCTCTGTCCCTCTCTCTCTCTCTCTGTCTCTCTCCCTCTCTCTCTCTCTGTCCCCCTCTCTGTCTCTCTCCCTCTCTCTCTCTCTCTGTCCCTCTCTCTCTCTGTCTCTCTCTCTCTCTCTCTCCCTCCCTCTCTCTCTCCCTCTCTCTGTCCCTCTCTCTCTCTCTCTCTCTCTCTGTCTCTCTCCCTCTCTCTCTCTCTCTCTCAGTTTAAAGCACTCCGTCTCGCCTGCCTGTTTAAGATAAGGCGCTGAGAATTCTCCCATCTCTGCTGATCCCCCCCCCCCCCCCCCTTCCCCCCCACCCACGCTTCACGCCATGCTAGCTTCAGAAACTGCGCACAAAGGTTCGGGGGGGGGGGATTCAAACAGGGGGTCTAATGGAGACTGAGTACCCGGTCCTGGCAACCGCTGCCTTCTATTTCACACGACTGCAGAAGTACTTCTGTTTTCTCGTTTTGTTTTTTTTTTCTTCTCATCTCCCTTTTTTCTTCCTCTTTTCTTCCATCGTTACGGCCGCTCGTGTCGACGGAGCGGAGGAATAATTCTGCTCGTTTTCCGGTGAGAAAGAAAGAGAGAGGGCGTGAATGAAGGAAAGAAAGAAAGAAAATAAGGGTTGCAATGGAGGGAAGGGGAAGAGCCAGGAAGGAGGGATGGAGGCTGGTGGAGAATGTGACCTTTTGAACGGGAATGAGAGAGAGAGAGAGAGAACGGTGTGGGGAGGAGAACGCTAGAGTAGCCAGGGATGAATGGATGTCGCAGACAGCCGCGAAAAGAGAGAGAAAGACGGAGAGGAAGAGAGAGACGGCCTTGACTTTGATGTTCCCTTTTTTAAAGAAATCATGATACATTTTGGCCAGTAAACGTTTTACAAGCCCTTTTTAACCGACCTTTAAACCCGTGACAGTTATTGTACGGGGAACACGCGGCTCGTGTAAAAGTGCCGAAGGGGAACCGTGGGCCTGAGATTACAGCGTCCGGGTCGCCCCCCGCGTTTCGGGGAGGGGGGGGAGCACACCACAGTACACAGGCTTCTTAATGCATGCAGCAGCACAGCAGCCAAGAGGCGGTTTGGGCGGGGTGGGGGCTTCGTCACTAACGTGGGGAGCGTGGGGGAGATTGAGAAGGGAAGAGGAGGGGGGTTTATCTAAGAGCCAGTGGCCTGGGACCCGCGTCTGGCAGACACCTCGTTTAATTTAATATGGTGGAGCGTGCGACTGCAGAAAGTTCCGGAAAGGGCGAGAGACTGAGAGGGAGAGGAAGGGGGAGAGAGAGAGAGAGAGAGGGAGATAATCAAGCACTGCGTCCCCCGCAATAAAAGGAGCGCGGAGATGACACGGAAGAAATTGGATTTGGGGAATGGCGAAGCGGAGCGAAATCCGAGCGGGAAGGCGCGTGATTACACTCATACGCTCGCCCCTTCGCCCGAAAAAGAGAAAGATTCGCTCTCTCTCTCTCTCTCGCTCTCTCTCTCCCTCTCTGTCTCCCTCTTTCCTCTCTGTCTCCCTCTTTCACTCTCTCTCTCTCTCTCTCTCTCTCTCTCTCTCTTTCCCTCTCTCTCTCTCTCTGTCTCTCTCTTTCACTCTTGCCTCTCTCTCTCCCTCTCTCTCTCCTCTCTCTCTCTCTCTCTCTCCCTCTCTCTCTCTCTCTCTCTCTCTGTCTCTCTCTTTCCCTCTCTCTCTCTCTCTCTCTCTCTCTCTCTCCCTCTCTCTCCGAAGCGAAGGAGGGGGGAAGTCTGAGTCCCCTCTAATTAATGGCCGTGTGAAAAGCTGCTTTTCTCCGAGCGGTCTCTTCGTTTCCCTCTCCTCTCTTTCACGCTTCGCTCCGCGCCGTGACGCGGGCGAATGAAAAGAGATTAGATTGAATTTTTTCTCCTCCACGCTTTTCTGCGCCGGCTCGGCTCCTGGCTTCTCGGCGCGGAAAGCGTTATGACCGCCGTGCGTGTTTTTCATTTAACCAGTCCTGCCTCTTTGCGTCGGCCGCGTCTTCGCTTAGAGCAGTACAGATCTTTTCTTTTTTGTACCGCTTGTACGTGTTTAAAATGAGGGCCGCTCTGGGCAGGCGGTGTGTAGAATTCTGTTGATACGAAGCCACACAATTTGATCAGAGAAATTCTAGAACCCATCCCCTTATCCTGAGAGTGCGCCCAGCTTCAGGTGTGTCATCAGCCTCAGGTGTGTTATGAGCCTCGGGTGTGTCATCAGCTTCTGGTGTGTTATGAGCCTCGGGTGTTCCATCAGCTTCAGGTGTGTCATCGGCTTCAGGTGTGCTGTTAGCTTCACGTGTGCCATGAGCCTCAGGTGTGTCATCAACTTCAGCTGTGCACCCAGCTTCAGGTGTGTCATGAGCCTCGGGTGTGTCATCAGCTTCAGGTGTGCTGTCAGCTTCGGGTGTGCCATCAGCTTCAGGTGTGCCTTCTGCTGTCCACAGTGAGTGCAGATGTTTCACAGATGTGTGTTGTGGCGCAGTTATTGTGCGTTTGCACTAGAGTTTGTGGTTTTTGCGAAGAAGAACGCTCTGTGTTCTCCTGACTGGACTCAAATTTGTAGTGAAAGTCGTTTAGTTGCATTTAGAGATTTCAGTGTTAGATGCCCAGGTACGGTGTTCTAGCATAGAGGTTGCGGCTGATTTTTTTATTTTTTTACTACATGTATACAATACTGCCCAAAACTCCAGTACGGTTCTCCCAGCGAGGACCTGAGCAGACCTGAAATCCCCATTGCCTTCATGGTGCAGACGGTCCAGACGGTCACGCCCTGCAAATGGGAATTTGTCCGGCTGGAATCCGCTGTGTCTTAATTAACGAGGAGAAGAAAAAAACAAAAAACAGCTCCAGTGGCCACAACAGGAGAAAAAATAATCAGTCCCCCTCCCTCTGCGTGACCGGGCTATTTTTATGTCTCTTAATCATTGAACTCGATTAGAGCAGACAAACAGCGCGCCTCTAGGTTAGCAGCAAGGACACCGAGTCCGGGGTGATGATAACAGTTTTTCAGCGATCTGGACGCTCAGAATTGGCATCCAGATCGCTGATCCGATTGGCTGTCTCCACGATAAGCAGCAGACCCCGATCCGGCCGCAGACGGGCCCAGATCCTTGTCAAGAACCAGAGGACCCCCAAAAAAAACTGTCATGTGACGTGGGCCCGTTCTGTGTTTTCAAACTGACACAGGCTAACGTTTTGTCTGTGCTAAACCATTTATACAAAGGGAGGGGGGCATGAACGCCTTCTTATTGAAATGTATATTAGGCTTCAGGTGTGTCTATGATATGTGATATGCCTATCAGGGAGTTGTATGGAACACACACACTCACATGCACAACTACAGGCTCATGTACACACATGCACAGCTACAGGCTCACGCACAAACACACATGCACAGGCTCATACCACAGGCTCATACACACATGCACACAAACACACGCACGCACACACACGCACGCACACACACAGTATTGTTACTTGTGGGGTCTTTGCTCGTTGCTGAATCTCGGGCTTCTTACCTGCAGTCTAATCTTGTTCTTTGAGGCACAGCCTCATCTGTCCCCCCCCCCCCATCCCCCCCTCCACCCTCTCCCCTTCCCCTCCGCCCCCTCCCTCTCCAGCTAGAGCCGGGGAGGAACTTGCCATGCATTTCACGTTGATGCCGGAGCGCGTTGCTATGGGGGTTGCTAGGGACTTAGCAGCAGGGTGACGCGAAAAGTCCAAATATTAAAGATGTCTGTCTGCGGCGGAGCCCAGCGATGGCGGCGCGCGGCTCGATCCCGCCATCTCATCTCTCGCTCCGTCTCTCCCTTTCTCTCTCTTTCTCTTTCTCTCTTTCTCCATCTCTCTCTCTCTCTCTCTGGAGATACCGCAATTAATCTCTTCCAGCGAAGCTAGCGCCCGGAGGGAGAGATGCGCTAAGGAAAGGCAAACAAACGAGAGCGGTCTCGGCTGGTCTTACCGGCGCTTGGGCTGGACAGCGCTGTGTTTTAGTCAGAAAGACACCGTTAATGTGCGCTCACAGTGCGTTAATGTGCGCTCACAGTGCGTTGATGTACGCTCACAGTGCGTTAATGTGCGCTCACAGTGCGTTGATGTGCGCTCACAGTGCGTTAATGTGCGCTCACAGTGCGTTAATGTGCGCTCACAGTGCGTTAATATACGCTCACAGTGCGTTAATGTGTGCTCACAGTGCGTTAATGTGCGCTCACAGTGCGTTAATGTGCGCTCACAGTGCGTTGATGTGCGGCATGTCCGTGTCGTGTTACTGACTGCGGACTGTGAAGGCAGGGTGGGTCTGCGGTTGGCTGGTCATGCTGTATTTTCCTTGAGAAACGCGTGTGGTGTGTGAGGATCACGACACACCGGCTGCAGCCTCACAGGGAAGCCACACTGGAAAGCCTAGCTAGGCAGCTGACTAACATCTTTCAGATCTAGGTTACTGCAAAAAGGATTTTTATTTAGGCTGGACAATGTGCATGAAACACGACATTAAACCTGGTCGGCATTTAACGAAACACAACTGTCTGTCAAAAATAGGTGACACCCCCCACAAGCGGCCGATTGTGGGACGCGGGAGCGGTGCCAGGTGGCATTGCTACATACAGGGTGGCATTGCCCCATACTGGGTGGCATTGCCGCATACGGTGTGTTCCCATAGGTGCATTGCCTCGGTGGCTTGCGCATACAGTGGCATCCCATACAGGTGCATGCCCATACGGGCATTGCTGCATACGGTGGTCATCTTCCCTTATCGTGGCATGCTATGGAAGCCATGTCTGCTCTTGAATTCCTCGGTGTCGTTTGGTCAGGAGCTCAGGGCTTGCTAGTTTGAATCCGGGCTGTGCCATTAACCGACACCGTGTCCCGGCGGCCCGTGCCTCCACAGGTATCTACAGGTGTCTGACTGCCCCTGAGCGCAGGTAACCTGCAGGTGTTTGGGTGTCCTTCTGTTGCGCTCCCTGGCCTGTAGTGTGGAAGTGGGGTACATGCCTTACTACACCTTCCTGTGTGGGTGTGGGGATGGTAGTGGCGAGTTGGGCAGCGTGTGGTCAGTCTGAGTTTACAGTGGTGGGAGAAAGAGGAGGAGTAAATATATGGCCCATGTCCCAGGACTCTACATCAACACTTTCCCCAAGGAGCTCATGTGCTCCTAAGTTTCAAAAATTTAGGACCAACCTAATGCACCCTAATTAGGAGTTGTGCTCCGAATTTAGTTTTCCATCTAGCACACATCACTTGAAATGGGAGCGCTGTAGAGCCCTGTGTTAGAGGTTTAGGAGTAGTGGTCTGTGGCCTGTGGGTTCATGGCTGCTGGAATCAGCTAGTCCTTCTCTGAAGGCCTTACTGTGGTCCTGAAACAGACAGTGCGGAGATGTTGGGCGTCCTCACCAGAGATTCACTCGGTGGAGGTCGTTACACTGACGTGACTACTTAGGTTAGGGGGGCTAGAGATTTTTTGGTCTGTCTGACAGTTCTTTCTCTTCCTCCATCGCTCTCCCTCTCTTTCTCTCACTCTCTCCTGTCTTGAGTTTTGGTGCAGGTTCTCGTTTGCTTCCTAGGCTGGACAAGCACAGAGTGTATATCAGGGGCATTCCGTCTTATCCCAACAGGGCCGGTGTGGGTGCAGGTTTTTAAAAAAAAAAATTTTAGCCCCAGCACTAGGAGACCTGATTCAACTAATTAACTAATCAACGAGATCTTCAGTCAGGACCTTGATTAGTGGAATCGGGTGTCTTTGTGGTGGGCTAAACCAAAAAAAACCTGCACCCACACCAGCCCTTTTGGGATAAGATTGGACACCCCTGGTGTACGTATTAAAAAGAGCATCTTTTGTGTTGGCTCATTTACCCTCATTGTAAGAGGCAGTGGAGATGAGCATCGTTGCGTTAGCTGGTGTGGTCTTGTGTCCCTTTATGTTGCAACGGTTTGTTTTATTTGCATTTCTGACCCGTCCTCTGGGATAATAAAGACCAGCTCGGCTTGACAGAAGCGACCAATCAAAGCACTGGAACGTGGTGATGCTGGGTGTGCAGTAAATCATTTCGTAACGGTGAGAAACCAATCGTTGAAAGACCGCGTTGTGTTTTTTGTTTGTTTTTTTCAGGTGAATACGAGCCAGCCCTCGTCAAGTGTACCCCCACTTCATCCCACAACATTGAGGGGTACCGAGCTGCTGAAATCTGAGGTACAGCACAGCATACCCCCCACCCTCCCAAATCCCTGATCATCTCTCCCAACCACTCCCCCACCATTCACTGCTCAGACTGGACCGTGAGAATCATTTGCACACGATGCTGGACACCAGGTGTTATGGGCCTTTATGAACTTTCCCTAAATTGCTGGCGCAGCTAGCGTGCCTCAGCCTCGTATAAACAACGCGTTTTATGATCCTCTGCGTCCACAGAACAGAACGCCAGTCTCCCCCAATCACACGCTTTCACTGTGATGACATCAGAGCGATCCGCCACACCTACTCCTCGCTCCACATGCATATGTATGACTTCTGCACTTAAAATAAATACAAACGACGTGTTCGGTGATATTTTTAACGACAAACAGAAACGATGGTTCGGTGCCTTTCTGATTGTGAAAGGTCGTCGGTCATTTTGGTGCGGGGGTGGGGGTGGGGGTGGGGGAGGATGTGGTAACGATGTCCGCATGGAATGGAGACCAGGGATGTTTTAACAGGGGGATCAATACCAGGCCCAGATGCTAATGACCCGTCCCCAATTCAGATCAGGCAGCCTGGGTGAGGGGGGTGCAGGGGGTGGGTTCTCGGTGCCAGCGCAGCTGTCGCGCGTCAGGGCTGAGAGAAGCCTCCGGATCAATAACTTTTGTCTCGTCGGTGCCTTGCGGCTCAATCACCGTGGCGACATTGGCTCCCGTCGCATGGCGCTTCCCTCCCCCCCTTTTAAACCCCCCCCCCCCACCCCCACCATCCCGTGTGTTTTAATTAACTCTCTGGTCCTGTCTTTTCTCTTTTTTTTTCCTGTGCCCATTCCCTTCCTTCCTCCCCCCCGTGTTTTGGGATTCCGGACCCACTGGATCGGCGCCCCAGCTGTCGCGGCGGGACGCCTCCATCCAGAAGCTGCGGCAGGACCTGCTCCTGTCCCACCAGGCCCGAGATTCCCAGAGCGCACAGGTAAATTCCCGGGAATACCGTCCAGCGCCCGGGACCCTTTACTCCGACCGGGAGGAGAAATTCCAAACCCCCAACCCCCCCGCCCTCCCCCATTACCCCGTCAGAACCAAACGCGTATGACGCTATAGATCTGCGTTCGCGTGCGGGTTATCGATCGTTTTAATTTTTTTCCGCGCGCGATGGCCGATACGCGCGAGAGAGCATTTATATCACGCCGTTACGCAGAGAGGAAGTGTAACGAGAGTCGATCCGTTGCCTGAAATTAAAAAAAAAAAAAAAAAAACGTTATCTTTCTAATTATTGCCTTCTTTCCGTTTGAGAATTCGGCGAACGATCGTTAAAACCGCCCCGCTTTTGTTCGAAAGCTGCCAGATGTTGTGATTGCCCGCCTGGGAACGGGATTCAAATGAAATATTGATCGTCCCGGCTGTTCGGAAGCTCAGAAAAAGACTGGAGCGAAAAAAAAAAAAAACACTACCGTGAAAACTTGCATACATTTTTTTAATTTTAGCTATTTTTTTTGTCTACGCGTTTTCTTACGTGATTTCGTTTCCGTCTCCACACGTGCGTGTCACGCGAATGCAAGCCCTCGGACTCCAGCGCTTACCATAAGAGCCGCTCGGGTTTCTAGTCTCTCATTCTTCCCCTGTTGTAGTGTGCTAATGTCATGATTTAAATGAAGTATTGATCAGTTTAGGAGGGGGGAACAGGGGCTGAGAGAGAGGGAGAGAGGGAGAGAGAGAGAGACTGTAGGAGAAAGAGAGAGAAACAGCAGGGTTATCGCTGCGAATCACTCACGGGAAGGGAGAGATCCCCGGCTAAAGTCAAAGCGGTTTCATTTTTTTTGCCTTTTTCTTTAGTTTTTTTGTTTTGTTTTTTTTGGAACTGACCAACAGAAATCTGTAGTTTTAAGAAAAAGACATTTCCTCTTCGTTCATGAAGGAGCAGGAGTTTTTGCCGGCTGGCGGTGGTCGTCAGGAGCCGGGGAGGAGTGCGAGCGATGGTCGCCCTCGGCGATGGAGTGCGGTCAGGGAGGGCGGGGGACCAAGATGGACCGTTTTTTTTGGCGGGGTTCCTCTTCGGCAGTTCCTGTTCCTCTTTTCGGGATGCGGTTGTTTCGGGGAGCGGACCCCGCTGCGTACGTCCGGGGGCGGGGGGGGGCCTCCGTGAGGACTCTGGGCTCCTGTCCCGGGCTGCTGATCCCACCGCGCCGAAAACGTACCGGGACCAGGGGGGTCTGTCTCACCCCTCTCTCTCTCAGCTTCGCTCAGTTCTCTGCTCTCTTCTTCTTTCCGCCTGTCCTTCTCTCCGCGTCTCTCCTTCACTCTGTGTCTCTCCTTCTCTCCGCGTCTCTCCTTCTCTCCGCATCTCTCCTCCTCTCCGCATCGCTCCTTCTCTCTGTATCTCTCCTTCTCTCCGCGTCTCTCTTTCTCTCCGTGTCTCTCCTTCTCTCCGTGTCTCTCTTTCTCTCCGTGTCTCTCCTTCTCTCCGCGTCTCTCCTTCTCTCCGTGTCTCTCCTTCTGTCTGTCTCTCTCTCCATCTCCTTCCCTCCTCTTCTCCTTCCCTTTCCCTTCCTCTCTCTCTCTCTCTCTCTCTCACGCTCTCTCTCTCTCTCTCTCTCCGCTCTGTTAGCGTAGCCGTGTGGGGGGGATTTTGAGGCGAAGGCGTCATGTTAATTAGTTAATTATTTATTAATGCGCCCGTTCGTGTCTCTCCGTGTGCGGACCTGGCGGATGGAGGGGGGGGGGGGTTCGCTTGTCAAAAGTTGAAAGGTTGTGTTTGGGGAAGCGGGCGAACATTCGCCGAAACGTGCAGAGAAAAGTTGGGAGTCGGGACGATTCCCCAGCCGAAGGACCGAATCTGCCCTCTGGTTTTTAACATTGTCTCTTTAACGCGTCACACGCAAAGTGTCTCTTCTCTCTCTAACGGTCCTGTTTGACGGTCCTCCATGTTGAGAATACAGACGTTACAGATGTGGTCTGGAGGGGCTTTTCTTGTTTCTTTTTCTGTTTGTTTTCTTGGGGTTTTTTTGAATGAACACACGAAAGGACGTTACTGTAGCTGAGAGTGTTTTTTTTTTCCAAAGTGACTGACAGTTACTTCGTTAGTCACCGCCGGTCTCTGTCAGAAAGTGGGTGTAGCCCAACGGTTTTTTCGGTACCGTTGGGCAGGACTCAGACCAGTTGGTTGAGTTGGTACAGGAGCTTGGGATATTGGCATTACCCCCCACCCCCCCGCCCCCCCTGCGCCCCCCGCCCCCCGCCCCCGCGGCAGGCTCAGGCGGAGCGGATCTTTACAGCGGATTGATTTTCCTCTCCTCTCCGCGCTCTGCCTCCTCCTCCTCCTCCTCCTCCTCCTCCTCCCCGCCGCTCGATAGCTGGACGCCCAGGAGCGGCGGCTCGCCCAGCTGCGCAGGGAGCTGCAGGAGAGCCAGCAGGAGCTCCAGCGGGGTCGCGGCCGCACCCAGCAGCAGCAGGGGGACCTCGCCGCCGCAGGGAGCCAGGCCCAGGAGCTCCGCGCCCAGGTACGCCACCTACTACCGGTCCCAGGCTTTTCGGGCCTACCCCCCTTTTCTCCACAGTTCTCCATCGTTGTGAGTCTCGCACGCTGTGTTCGGCATGAATGCGTTTTTATGTGTCCTTAGTCTTTATTTGCTGTACTCGGATAGCCATTAAAGGGTGGAATCATTCAATATCTGGACCAAGCCTTTATTTATACTTATATTTATAACTTGGTGACACGTTGAGGGAAAATTTTCAATGGTGTCGAGTTACAAGGGCAAGTGATTAAACGATATAAAATGAAAAGAAAGTTTGTATTATGATCATTAAGTAGTGTGTTTCCAGAGGTGGGTAACCCGCTTCAAAGAGTAAAAAGACTGACCATGTATTTGCTCCACCACCATGCACTAAACCAGCTGATTACAATCTAATGCTAATTAGAATCACTTGGTTTAGTGCATGGTGATGGAGCAAATACATGGTCAGTCTTTTTACTCTTTGAAGCTGGGTTACCCACCTCTGTGTGTTTCCTAAGCTTTCCTACATGTAGTAATAAATGGGTGTTCTCCAAGAAATGTTCACGTGTGTTTGGACGGGCTCCGGTGTTGAGCGGTGTGTTGTTCCGGTGGAAACGTCAGGCCCGGAATCGGAGGGCCATTCTGACCCTGACCGCGGCGGCGAGACCGCTCGGCCACCCGTCGGCTCCACCGGGGGGGTGTTAGAGTCCCCCAGCGCTCGGGACGGCCCCGTGTCACGCCAGCCAACGGCGGGCGGCGTGTAGCGCGGCGGTGTGTCTATGCGGGGTTGTAAATGTGCGCATCTTCGCGGTTTTAACTGAATAAATTGCGCGTAATTGCAGCTTCAATCACCGCTTGGTGCCTTCGCGGTATTGTCCGCGGGAGGGCAGCGGGGGGGGTCTGTAATTAGGAGATGCGTCAAACGGTTCGGAGGGGTTATTAGCGTAATTACCGGGCTTTATAACGAAGGACCCGGACCTCCAGCCGAGCCCGAGGCAGGGTCCCGCCCTGGATCACAGGCTGTGGGACAAAGGAGCGCGGGGCCGGTTCAGCCGCTGGTGCTGCTGCGTTACCTACTACCTGCCCGTGACCCCCCCCCCCCCTGCTTTCGTAATGGTGGATATGTGATGAATAGCTGGACGTTTGGGAATTGGGGGGGCTACGAGGGGGACAGGGACAGGTGCTGTGGTCTGTCTTTTCTTTTTGTGGCTGGAAACCCCCCAGGTGTTTCACTTGGGGTGGGGGGTGTGTGAGAGCCAGATGTCTGTGTTTACCAAGCAACTGTGCCCATCAGTCAGTCTGTCAGTCAGACAGACACAGACACTCAGCCAGTCAGTCAGACAGACAGACAGACAGACAGGCAGGCAGGCAGGCAGGCACGCAGACAGACAGACAGACAGACAGACCGGCAGGCAGGCAGTCAGACAGACAGGCAGGCAGGCAGGCAGGCAGGCACACAGGTAGACCAACGCAATGAAGTCGATACAGTATCTGGGGGCAGCGGGAAACGGAGAGGCACGCGACACTTCTGTCATAGGGCTCTGGAGCGGAAAACCCCAAAAAGGACTGCTCCCCCTCTCCTGACGGGGGTGGGGGGGGGGACACATCACTGCTGGACCAATCAGAGCCCGGGGCTGTCAACCAACGGGCAACCACTGCAGCCTCTCTGTCACCTGTTGCTAGGACACCCGCGGCAGACTTTCCTCCTAAGCTGCTAGGAACCGGCCGAACTGAAGAACTGATCTGGGATCAGCCTGAAGGTCCTCAGCAGTGCGGCTCTGCCTCGGTCTCTCCTCTGTCCTCGCGGCGCTTCGGGCTTCTGAAAATGGCGCCTGAATTCACCGCGTATTCAGCGGGCAAAATTCAGGAAGGAGGGAGGCGGCTAATTTGCAGAGCTAGTGGGAGGGCGTCAAGCAGCGATGTAGGGGAGGGTGGGGGCGGGGGGCTGGGGGCTGGGGGCTGGGGGCTGGGGCTGGTGCGAAGTGGGGGGGGGGGCGGGGATTTTTAAATTTCCATATGAAATGTGTCTGTAATGACAGATCTGGGGTCAGCCGGGTCACTGAGCTCCCAGCAGGGGGCGCACCCCCGCTCTGACCTTCAGCAGAAATTGCCACCCTCGCCCCAGAGATCGTTTGCATGCTGTTCACGCCCGTCGGATCCAGAGAGGTTTCCCATTCGCTGCGTTCGCCTGCACTCTCAGAAATAAAAACAGGTTCTTTGGCTTGTCTCTGTCGGGGGTCCATTTTAGTTCTTTATGAAACCCTCTATGGTAGGTGTGAAAAGTGTGAAAACTCCCAGATTGAGCCATTTTGCCCTAAAAGGAACCCTTGAACTAGACAGGGTTCCTCCATGGAGACACAGAGGTGCCTTTTGGAAGCCTTTCTTCTGAGAGCACGCTGAGAGCGTCTCTTGTGTGAGGGTGGTTCGGTGAAACGGGTCGCTCGTTTGGGTCGTATGTTAAATGGTGAGGCGGTTGGCTGTAGGCCCGGTGCGGAGAGAAGCTGTGTCTTTTTTTTTGGACTGAAGTTCCTGCAGAAGGACGCACCCCTGCTGACATGGGACCGGGCTGAGCAGAGGGCCCCGGTGAGGCTAGCGCTCTGAGGTGACCGGCGTCGTCCTGCTCGAGCGCTTGTTTGATGGCCGTTTCCCTCTCTCCCGCAGCTGTCGGAGGTCAGAGGTCGCCTGGTGCAGGTGGAGGGGGAGAATGAGGCCCTCAGGGCTGGTAAACTGGAGCGGAGCGCTGAGGTGAGTGTGCCTCTCTGCGGGGTGCTGGGGTTAAACTCACCACTGCTGCCTCCCTGGCTGTCCTGGGTTGGGGTTAGTCAGCAATACTGCCGTGTGGCAACGCACTGGGGGTTAGTCACTAACACTGTCAGATCTCAACACATTGGGGATTAGTGACAAACACTGCCATATATCAACGCTTTGGGGCTTAGTCACTAACTTTACCAGACCACAGCACACTGGGGTTGGTCACTAATTCAACCAGACCTCAACACACTGGGGCTTAGTCACTAACACTACCAGATCCCAACACATTGGGGGTTAGTCGCTGACTCTACCAGACCTCAACACACTGGAGTTTAATCGCTAACTCTGCAGACCTCAACACACTGGGGTTTAGTCGCTAACTCTACCAGACCTCAACACACTGGGGGTTAGTCGCTGACTCTACCAGACCTCAACACACTGGGGTTTAGTCGCTAACTCTACCAGACCTCAACACACTGAGGTTTAGTCGCTAACTCTATTAGACCTCAACACACTGGGGCTTAGTCACTAACTCTACTAGACCTGAACACACTGGGGTTTAGTCGCTAACTCTATTAGACCTGAACACACTGGGGCTTAGTCGCTAACTCTACTAGACCTGAACACACTGGGGTTGAGTCGCTGTGGATGAGGACACATCCGCCCGCGTCTGACTGTAGCAGGGTGCTAATGAGACGAGCGCGGCTGACTCCTCCCCTCCCGGACGGCGCCCCCTGCAGGTGGACAGGCTGTCTGCGGAGCTGTGCTCCCTGCAGGCCGCGCTGCAGGAGCGGGAGAGAGGGAGCGAAGAGACGGCGCAGGCGGAGAGGAGGTGCGTGGAGCTGGAGAGGGAGCTGAGGGAGGTGCAGGTCCAGCTCACACACTGCCAGGAGAGAGCACAGAGCGCAGAGGAGAGGGTGAGTACACCTACACACACACACACACACACACACACTCACACACTGCCAGGAGAGAGCACAGAGGAGAGGGTGAATAGACCTACACACACACAGACACCCACACACACACACACACACACACACACACTCGCAGGCACATACACACACACACTCACACACTGCCAGGAGAGAGCACAGAGCACAGAGGAGAGGGTGAGTACACCTGTACACACTCACACACACACACGCACTCACACACACACACACTGCCAGGAGAGAGCACAGAGCGTGAGTATACCTGTACACACACACACATACTCAGAACTGTCCACGGCGTTTCAGGTGACGCACAGAGCTTCCACCTCAGCCTTTCGGGTTGCCAGGTTGGCCCAGCGTGTGACCTCCCTGCCGCTCCCACACACACAGAGCCAATCGCATCACTTTCCCTGTCCAGTCCCCTCTCCCGCATCGCTAAAATCCACCACCGGCCGTGTCATAGCTGCAGCGCTAGGCCCCCCGCCCCCCCGCCCCGGTACGGAAACGGGAGAGCCTACGCCCCAGTGTGTTTGACTGTGGTGTGTGTAGCGCCCTGGTGGAGATGAAGAGGGTTAGGACCTGTGTTAGCAGGCTAGGACCGTGTGTTAGCGGGTTTGGACCACACGTTAGCGGGTTAGGACCGTGTTTTAGTGGGTTTGGACCGTGTGTTAGTGGGTTAGGACCGTGTGTTAGCGGGTTAGGACTGTGTGTTAGCGGGTTAGGACCGTGTGTTAGCGGGTTAGGACCGTGTGTTAGCGGGTTAGGACCGTGTGTTAGCGGGTTAGGACTGTGTGTTAGCGGGTTAGGACTGTGTGTTAGCGGGTTAGGACCGTGTGTTAGCGGGTTAGGACCGTGTGTTAGCGGGTTAGGACCGTGTGTTAGCGGGTTAGGACCGTGTGTTAGCGGGTTAGGACCGTGTGTTAGCGGGTTAGGACCGTGTGTTAGCGGGTTAGGACCGTGTGTTAGCGGGTTAGGACCGTGTGTTAGCGGGTTAGGACCGTGTGTTAGTGGGTTAGGACCGTGTGTTAGTGGGTTTAGACCGTGTGTTAGTGGGTTTAGACCGTGTTTTAGCGGGTTTAGACTGTGTGTTAGCGGGTTTGAACCGTGTGTTAGCGGGTTAGGACCGTGTGTTAGCGGGTTAGGACTGTGTGTTAGCGGGTTAGGACCGTGTGTTAGCGGGTTAGGACTGTGTGTTAGCGGGTTAGGACCGTGTGTTAGCGGGTTAGGACCGTGTGTTAGCGGGTTTGGACTGTGTGTTAGCGGGTTAGGACTGTGTGTTAGCGGGTTAGGACTGTGTGTTAGCGGGTTAGGACCGTGTGTTAGCGGGTTAGGACTGTGTGTTAGCGGGTTAGGACTGTGCGTTAGCGGGTTAGGACTGTGTGTTAGCGGGTTAGGACTGTGTGTTAGCGGGTTAGGACCGTGTGTTAGCGGGTTTAGACCGTGTGTTAGTGGGTTAGGACCGTGTGTTAGCGGGATAGGACCGTGTGTTAGCAGGTTTTATACCGCGCGTTAGCGGGTTAGGACTGTGTGTTAGCGGGTTAGGACCGTGTGTTAGCGGGTTTTAGACGCGTTAGCGGGTGTTGCTCTTCTTTGTGTCTGTGACTGCTGTTTGTTTGTTTCCCCTCTCTCGGTTCAGCCAGTTCATTCTGGCGCTGCGGCGAAGTGGTTGATTACACAAGAGTCTGCTGTTTCTCTCTCTCTTTCTCCTTTCTCACTCCCATCCCTCTCTTCTCCCACTCTGTCTCTCTTTCCTCTCTTCTCTCTCCCTCTTTCTTTTTCTCACTGTCTCACTGGCTTTCTCTCCCCCTTTTTCTGTCTCCTCACTCCCCTCCCACTTTGTCTCTCTCTTCCTCTTCTCTCTCCTCTGTCTCTCCCCCCTTTCTCTCCCTCTATTTCTCCCTATCCCCCTTTTCTATCCCTTTCTTTCTGCCTCTCTTTCTCTCTCTCTCTTTCTGTCTCATCTCCACCCTCCCTGTCTCAGTATTTTCCTCTCTCCATCTTTCCCTCTTCCTCCCTCTCCCTCCCCCTCTCCCTCTCCCTCCCTCCCTCCTCCTGTCACCTCTGTTGACTTTGTCTCAGTGGCGGGGGGCTGCTCAGCTCTCTCAGCCTTAATGATGCGTGTGTGTCTGTGTGTGTGTGTGTGTGTGTGTGTGCGCGTGTCCGTGTGTGTGTGTGTGTGTGTGTGCGCTTGTGTGTGTGTGTGTGTGTGGTGCGCGTCGTGTGTGTGTGTGTGTGCGTGCGTGCGTGCGTGCGTGTGCGCGAGTGTGTGTGTGTGCGCACGCGCGAGTGTGTGTGTGCGTGTGCGTGTGCGTGTGCGAGTGCGTGTGCGTGTGTGTGAGTGAGTGTGCGTGCGTGCGTGTGTGTGTGCTATCTCTGGAGTTTAATGCGCTCGCCGCTGCTGTTCCAGACAGATTGCTGTTGTGAGACATGATTGGACTGTAGAACAGATGAGGGAGGGGGGAGAGCAAGAGAGAAGAAAGAGAGGGAGAGAGAGAGAAAGAAAGTAGGAAAAAGACTGAATTGGGAGTTTGAACCAGTGGGTGATCAACCCCCCGCCCTCCCTCCCAGAATGGGGACAGTCACATGACTGTCCGAGCTGATGAACATTTTGGGTGGAAAAGGGATGTTCTGCACTGGTTTACCATCAGCGCAGCACCGATTCAGCTGAATTGGTCTAATTTAGGCCAAAAACGGTTCTGTGATTCAAGCTGTGTTCCTGTTTGGGTTTCGTTTGCGTGACTATGGACCGTGCGGTCACAGAAAGTCACAGTTTGTTTCAGTCCCTCATTGGTTTGATTGTGAAAGAGGGCGGAGCCTTTCGCTGGTCCTGACGAGGCTCCGCCCGGGTGTCACACGGGCTGGGTTCAGACTCGCGCTCGCTCCGGTTTGCGCGTCGGCTTCCGCGCGCGTGTCGCTGGCTGCGTCGCGCGGTCCGTCCTGACAGGGCCGCGCCTGCGCGCTTAGCGCTAAGGTCAGTCGCGGAAGCGCCGCACGGCGCGGCTCGGTTGGCGTCGTGGGTGTGATCTGGAGCTCTTGTGTGTAAATGAAACGTGAGGTCGCGCTGGAGTGTGCGACGCCCCCCGGGCGGTGCCCGTTCTCTCCCTCCTTACGCCTCTGTCTCCCCGGCTCTGCAGCGGAGTCATTATCCTCATAGCTTTCTGTCCTCTCTCTCCCTCTCTCCTTCTCTTTCTTTGTGTGTCTCAAGGGGTCTGTCCATGACTTCTTCCTTATCCTCTCTGGCTGCTGTGTGTGTGTGTGTGTGTGTGTGTGTGTGTTTGTGGTGTTTTGTGTATGTGTGTATGAGCGTGTGATGTTTTGTACATGTATGTATAAGTGTGTGGTGTTTTGTGTTTGTGTTTGTACGAGAGTGTGTGGTGTTTTGTGTATGTTTGTGTTTGTTTGAGAGTGTGGTGTTTTGTGTATGTGTGTATGAGCGTGTGGTGTTTTGTGTATGTGTGTATGGGTGTGTTTCTTTGTGCATGTGTGTATAAGTGTGTGTTTCTTTGTGTGTTCTGTCTCCAGGCAGAAGAGCAGCTGAAGCAGCTGCAGACGGAGGTGTCCAGTCTGAAGGACCAGCACAGCTCTGCCAATCAGCAGGTAGGCACTGACACACCGAGACTCCTCCCCTTCCTGTCCATGCTCCGCCCCCACACCCCTCAGTGTTGCTGGGCTCCACTCTCACTGAGAGTATCTGGAGGTGTGTCTGAATCAGAGCCCTAGCTACTGTGTCCTGTGTACTGTGTACTAGCATACTCTGTACTATTTACTGTGTACTGTTTAGTGTGCAACATGCAGTTTGCAGTGCAGTATCCTCCATACTGTGGATGTATTGTAAGTCGTCCCACCGTTGTCCCACCCCTGGCCACGCTCACGTGTCGTTGTTGTTGTTGATGGAAAATGTTAGCGAAGCTGCTCCTTGTTTTTAAAGTTTTTTTTAAATGTTTGTTTTCTTCCTGAAAAGTATGCTCTTGAATGTACTCGAAAACCCAGAACAACTTTCTCATCCAGTGTACTCAACAAGCATACTCAATAGTGTGGAAGGATGCTGATTCGGACACAGCCTGGGTGTGTTTATTCCACTGGGGCGTTGTACCATTGCCTGTCTCGTCCTCCATTTTGTACACAGTTACCTCTAGCACCTTAATGTTTTTTTAAATTCATTTTTCCATTTCATTCCTTTATTTCATTTCATTTACTTTTCTTTTTGTGACATCAATTTTTTTTCTCCAGGCCTAACAAAGAGGATTTGATGAATTTGGTTTGGCATTACTTATTTATTGTATTATTTTTTTTGGGTGAAACGTCGCTGCGGCAGAGTCGCACGTTCTGTTCGTACACGCGACGTTTGGTCCCCCACCTGCGGCCACGCCCGCTCAGACGAGGACTGGGGGTGGGGAAGGGGGGGGGGATGTTATTGGGGGTTCAGGGAAGGTTCTGGAACAAAATGGCTTCTTCCCGCCAGCCCCTGTGCCGCTGCTTTAATTAGACCTCCTTCCAGAGAGACGCGGTCTGATGCTGAAGAGGTGGAGGCTGGGTAATAGGGAGGGTTTTTTTAACCTGTGTGCAGTCCCCCCCCCGCGCCCCCCCCCAGTGCACTGGTCTGCCCGAGCCAGCCGGTGAATGATTGCTAATCACACACAGAATTGAGAGGAGAACAGAGTGAGCACTGTAAACAGCCTGGACCGCTCTTTAATTTAACAATCTCCCGGGAACTGGTTTCACCGTCCAGCGGAGTGCGCGTCTCTCTCACCGCACACACGGACACACACACACACACACACACACACACGCGCTCCCACGCATACACACGTACACACACACACACACACACGCACACACACACACACACACACGCACTCCCACGCATACACACCACACACACACCCGCACACACGGACACACACACACGCACTCCCACGCATACACACCACACACACACCCGCACACACGGACACACACACACACCACACACACACACGCCCGCACTCCCACGCATACACACCACACACACACACACACACACACCGTACACACGGACACACACACACACACACACGCACTCCCATGCATACACACATACACACACACACACACACACACACACACGCCCGCACTCCCACGCATACACACATACACACACACACACACACACACCCGCACTCCCACGCATACACACCACACACACACACGCCCGCACTCCCAAGCATACACACCACACGTACACACACACACACACACACACCCGCACACACCGCACACACACGCACACACACCCGCACTTCTCCTCCCACGTGCCATGTTTATTTTAAAGAATGTGAAATCTCAGTACTCCGAGTCCGCCATCAGCGGCGGTAAGCGGAGGAAGACGGTCGTTTCGCGACGCCGCGCAGAATCGGCACGCAGCGGACAAGATGGCCACGGAGTCGCTCGCGTGGGGCGCTCCGTTAATGCCGGCGAAATCGCCGCTATTTTCGCCCGTTTATTTCAATTTGCGCCGCCGGCGTGTGAAAGGGCAGCGTCCGAGCGCGCGCGGCCGACCCCCCGGAGACCGGCGGGACGGGGGGGGCAGTAGTAAAACACCGGGGCCCCCCGGGGGCCAGCGCCGGGCCTCGCCGCCCTTCTGACAGGGAGGTAAAGCGGCCGTCCAATCAGAAAAGCACCCACTTTCGCGTCTCGCCCAGCGGCCTCTGCCCCCGATGGCTGCTGTACCTCAGCCACGCTCGTACTTCTGTGCCTTCGTCTGCGCGTTTAATTTCTGCCTGTGTGGGTACATATGGGGATGCGAGTGTGTGCGCATGCGTACTGTGCACTGCGTGTGTGTACGGATGCATTGATTTGTGCACTTCCTGTTTTGATTTCATTCTTCCTGTTTTGATCGCATCAGTTTGGTTTGGGTTGTTTTCCTGAGAATTGTGGAGTGGTAGGCAGAGATGTGTGTGGGTGTAGTGTACAGTACTTGTGTGCACTGTTATGTATGTGTATATAGTGTATAGTACTTGTGTGTACTGTTGTGTGTGGGCGTAGTGTACAGTACTTGTGTGCACTGTTATGTATGTGTATGTAGTGTATAGTACTTGTGTGTACTGTTGTGTGTGTGTGTGTAGTGTAGTGTACAGTACTTGTGTGCACTGTTATGTATGTGTATGTAGTGTATAGTACTTGTGTGTACTGTTGTGTGTTTGTGTGTGTAGTGTAGTGTACAGTACTTGTGTGCAGTGTTGTGTTTGTGTGTGTAGTGTAGTGTACAATACTTGTGTGCACTGTTATGTATATGTATGTAGTGTATAGTACTTGTGTGTACTGTTGTGTGTGTGTGTGTAGTGTAGTGTACAGTACTTGTGTGCAGTGTTGTGTGTGTGTAGTGTACAGTACCTCTAAGAGTGTTGCGTGTTTATTGTGCGTGTGTGTGTTGGTGTCCGTGGGGCTTATTATTGCGATCGCTTGACTCAGGCCATAAGGCGAGATCTACACTCGCTTAATTCTCAAACCCCCCCCACACACACCCCCCCCCCCCCGCCACTAAGCACTAGTCCCCTTCTCTATTTAAGAAAAGCGTTTTTTTTTTTCCCTCTCTCCCTCCCTCCCTCTCTCTCTCTCTTTTCTCTTTTCTTTTTTTTTTTTGGAGTGCATTAAAATTAAATTCGCTCTTGTTGTTGCGAAAAAGAGGCACGCGTTAAAAATAATTGGATGTTGGCGAGAACAAAGGGCCAGCCTCCCCCGCTCCCCGCTCCCCTGCCCCCCCCCCGCCGCCCCCCCGCCCCCCCCCCCCCGCCCGGCGAGCCCAGGAGAGGCGTTAATGCAGCTCCAGCCCTTTGTTCCGCTGTCTGCCGCCGTCCGGCCCCGCAGACTCCGCGCAGGATAAGTCACTTTTAATGTCTGATAATCAAGGTGAATTTTCAAAAAGCTGCCATTTTCAAATGATGGTGTATATATTATGTGGAGATGGGAGTCCGGGAGGGGAGGGGGAGAGATGAGGGGAGGAGGGGAGGGGAGAAGAGTGGAGGGAGGGAGCGGGGGGGAGGCCCCCGGGTGAACGGACGGTGGTTCGCTGCGCTTGCACAGTGAAAGAGAGACACCCAATGGCCAAGGGCGGTACTGCAGGCTGGGTTTTTCCTCTCTTTTTTAAAGCTCTCTCTCTCGCTTTTCGAGCCGCCCGCAGGGATGGTCGGTTGTTGGCGGGAGTGCGGTTCACGTGGCGGGACGGCGTGTAATTCGCTTTGTCCGTGACCACGCGGGGGGGGGTGTGACGTACCCGCCGTCTGACCGGGTGAGAGCGGCCAACACGTTCTGTTCTCTGTGCGGTGGTGGTTTGGGGAAGCAGGGTTTCCATGTTAGAATCTCACCTCTAGCACTTCAGCCAGATTCAGAGACACAAGAGCAGAAAGGAAAATATATATTGATAAGATTAGAAGCTCAGACTATAAATATTTGACTTCAGACCACTTTTATGCATGTGCACACACACACACACACAAACACCCACACACACATACGTACCCACACACACACGCAGACACACACACAAACATATAAACACACATATGTGCACGCACACACACACACACACGAAAGCATGCACATATACTAACATACTCATACATGCCCCTACAAAACCAGTCACTCAAAAACACAATCCTATACGCATACATGCACATCTGAGCTGACTTTACGAAGCCTGTGCATGGTGTTCTGTGTTCTATCAGAGTGGAATTTTATTTTGTGGTTAAAATGGACACAGGGCATAGAAGTTAGCATCTATATCAGAGGCCAGTGGATTGTGTTGGTGTTTTGGGTGGAAAAGCAGTGCCTGATACGGACTAGAAGAGGGTGGAGCCTCTGTACCGAACACTGCAGGTGACCCCCCCCCCCCCCCCCCGTACGGAACACTGCAGGTGACCCCCCCCCGTACGGAACACTGCAGGTGACCCGCCCCCGTACGGAACACTGCAGGTGACCCGCCCCCCGTACGGAACACTGCAGGTGACCCGCCCCCCCGCCCCTTGGATGCATGAGCGAGACCAAAAAGGGCCACATGGTAGCGCGTCCTAATATGGGCACACTCTCGCCCACCTGTGTCCCACTCTGCCTGCGGCGCTCATAACCAGCCCCCCCGTGCTGTGCTGCGCTGCACTGTGCTGTGCTGTGCTGTGCTGTGCCGTGCTGTGCCGGGCTGTGCTGTGCCGGGCTATGCTGTGCTGTGCTGTGCCGTGCCGCGCTGCGCTATGCTGTGCTGTGTTGTGCTGTGCCGTGCTGCACTGTGCTGTGCTGTGTTGTGCTGTGCCGTGCTGCACTGTGCTGTGCTGTGCCGTGCTGCACTGTGCTGTGCTGTGTTGTGCTGTGCTGTGTTGTGCTGTGCTGTGCTGTGCCGTGCTGCACTGTGCTGTGCTGTGTTGTGCTGTGCTGTGTTGTGCTGTGCTGTGCCGTGCTGCGCTGCGCTATGCTGCGCTGTGCTGTGCTGTGCCGTGCTGCACTGTGCTGTGCTGTGCCGTGCTGCACTGTGCTGTGCTGTGCTGTGTTGTGCTGTGTCGTGCTGTGCGGCGTTGGGCCCTTTGAAATGAATTTCCTAAATGTCCAGCACGCGAGAGAGAGAGAGAGAGAGAGAGAGAGAGAGAGAGGGACTATTTTCAGAGTGTGCAGAGACCAAGCGTGAATCTCTCCGAACATAACATTTACACACTTATATCTGAGGGGAGGGGTCTTCTGAGTGTGATTTCAGGTGTCAGTGCTCTGGAAGTTCAGAGCTAGAAAAATGGTGACTTCATAGTGTGTGTGTGTGTGTGTGTGTGTGTGTGTGAAACTGAAACAATTTCCTTGACTTCTCTTTTTTTTAATTAATATTTTCATTGTGTGAGTAAGGAAACTGCGGTGGCCCTCTGTGGCTGTTTAAGGAGGCAATATTCCTCCTCCTCCACGGCCTGAATTTAAAGTGGCTTCTCTGAGGACGGCTCAGAGACGTCGTTTATCCCCACGCAGTTTCACCGTCCCTTTCCTCACAGGCGACTACTGCCATCAGAATTTCTAGAAGCTTCTGTCCAGATGCGCAAGGCTGTTTGTTTCTGCGCAAGCTGTGTATCTTGTTCCATGTGTACTGTTGTCTTGGATGTAGTGACATAGCTTTTATGTTTTATTTTTGTATTGTGTTTTTTTTATAATTATGGGCTGTTGTGGTTTTGTTGTGATGCTATGTGTGGTGTTTTCCTGTGGCTGGGTAATGCATTTGGCCGCAGACCTTTGGCTGGTTTATGATGTTGTCGCTGGTCCTCTCTGGTAGGTGCTGTTGCAGTGGTACTGAATGGCTGTGAGAGTCTTGCAGGGTGTCTCAGTGCAGATTGTGTTGGGTGGAGGTAGTGCAGAGCTCTGGGTCTGTAGTCCATCAGTCTCTACCTCTGCCTGGAGGTGTTTCCCGCGCCGCGGTCATGATCAGGTGATGCTCGTCTGGTCTCGTGTTCCTCTGCCCTGTGTCCAGCGGCTGTGTTCTGCGCAGGTGCGTATTCTCTGTGCACCTGTGCCTGTGTTTGAGCCACAGGTACCTGTGCACCTGTTCCACCATTACCTGTCTGCACACCCATACCTGTGTTTGAGCCACTGGTACCTGCACACCTGTTCCATCATGACCTGTCTGTGCACATGGACCTGTGTTTGATCCACAGATACCTGTGCACCTGTCCCATTATTACCTGTCTGCGCACCTGTACCAGCATTCTCTTCCTTTACCCACATCATTACGTAATGTAGCCTGAAGGGGGCGCCCAAGGCTTCTGGTGGCACTGAGAGGCTGGTCTTGCCCATGGGCGTAATGACTTGGAGAAGGGGTTATATGAGTCAGGGGCTGGGGTTAGATCTTTACCCAACTGGCTCAAGGCGTGTTGAGATCCCGTGTAGAACCCACAGTCACCTTTGGGTTGGACTTTCTGAACAGCAGGTGTCTCCACGTCTGGACTGTAAAGGCTTTGAGTGGGGGTCAGGGGTCAAGGGTCATGTCACATGCTCCCTTTTCTCCCTCATGTTGTAGTCATTCTCTGACCTTTGCCAGGATTTCTGTTTATTCTTAAACAGAAGTAGGTTGTTTTTTTTTTCAGTTTACTGTACGCATATTAAGTGGCAGAATAATTTATATATTTTTTTATTTTCCGTAACATTAGGCAGCTCCGTGCTGGCAGTAAAGTGCAGGTCCGTAAACATCTCCGATAACCTGCCCGATAATGGCTCGCTCTTAAGTGTACCGATTTGTTGTTTCGCGTCACCGCCTCACTTGCGCGCAGTTTCCACGGCGATGGGAGTTTTTTTTATTTTGCCGTTCGGCGTTTGAAGGTCACAGTTCCCGTGCCTCTTTAATGTTACTCTCAGTGTGAGGGTCGATTCACTTCAGAAATATGAACACGGCTCTTTGTCCGCACTGATTAGGCCACGTGTGGCACTGGCCTTATCCAGTTGTCGTTGGGCTTTCTTTTTTTGTGCTAGCTGGTACAGCTGTTGCCTTTTCCCAAATCTAACATTGGCTGTTTAATTGAAATGCTCGCTGTGGTGTTTGCTGCTTGCCTTTAAGGCTGGCTTCACCGATTGGCTGCTGTTTGTTTGCTGTTGAGTTGATCACACACCACAAAGATGTCTATCTTTGGTGTACACACACACACACACACACACGCACACACACACACTGTGACCGTGAATATATACGCAGTGTGACTGACACGCAATCGCAGGTGGGAATGGATGCTGTTGAATGTCATTTTATCTGGGCTAACTGAAAGTCCAAATATTTACATTGACATGATTAGCCTGATTACATTGTGATCGCTTGTGTAATTATAGCTGCTTTGGGAATACGTACACAGTCATTTAGGCCTGTAAATGAGGAAATTATCACTTTCTTCCTTGTTTTTGGTTTTAAAACCCCCGGGGACTCCCCTGTTATGAAATGGTGTGGTATTTTATGTCCTAATATTATCCGTATTGCGCTTATTTCTGCACCGATACACACAATAGAAATTTTGTCTGCACGTATAACAGAAGTAGGCTTATTTTCTTATAGTATCCTCTTATTCTTTGAGCCTTTAATTACTTTATGCACTCTCTCTTTCTCTCCTTCTCTCTCCCTCCTCTGTCTCCCTCTCTCTTCTCTCTCTCCCCCTTTCTTCCCTACTCTCTCTCCTCTCCCCTCTCTTCTCCTCTCTCTCTCCTCTCTCTCTCCCTCCCTCTCCTCTCCCTCTCTCTCTCTCTCCCCTCTCCCTTCCCTCTCCCTCTCTTCCCCCCTTCCCCTCTCCCTCCTCTCTCTCTCTCTCCCCTTTCTCCCTCTCTCTCTCTCTCTCCTCCTCTCCCCTCTCTCTCCCCTCTCTCTCCCCCTCTCTCTCTCCTCTTCCCCCTCCCTCTCTCTCCCTCTCCCCTCTCTCCCCTCTCCCCTCTCCCTCTCCCCTCTTTCTCTCCTCCTTCCTCCTCTATCTCTGCCCCTCTGTGTATCCTTAAAATATTCCGTGCGTCCCTCCGCGGCCGGCCTTGACGGACAGCTCTAATATAATCTGTGTGTCTGAATTCTAATTTGTTGCGTCAGGATAAAATAAATAGTCTGCAGTTCATTACGGGGAGCGGGCGGGCCGGCGGATCCCGGAGCATGATTTATGGGGGGAGCGTCGGCGCTCAGCAACACATTTTTCTTCATTTACCTTTCAATTAATTTTCCTGGAAACGTCTTAATGATGTCAGGGGTGCGTGTTAATGAGAACGAGGCCTGGGCCCCGGACCACAGCAGCAGCAGCACCGCCCAGCTCGGGGGGCTGACGTGTGTGTGTGTGTGTGTGTGTGTGTGTGTGCAGTTATAAGGGTGGTGTGTGTGTGTGTGTGCGCGCAGTTATGATGATGGTGTGTGTGTGTCAGTGTGAGAGGGTGTGTAGTGTGTGTGTGTGTCAGAGTGAGAGGTGTGTGTGTGGTTTGTGTGTGTGTGTGCGCAGTTATGATGATGGTGTGTGTGTGTCAGTGTGAGAGGGTGTGTGTGTGTGTGTGTGTGTGTGTGTGTCAGAGTGAGAGGGTGTGTGTGTTGGGGATGGGAAAGGGGTGTGGGGGAGGTGGGAGGGGGGGCATTGACATTGACAGGGGTAGAATCTGCCACAGCAGTCACCCTTACTCACAAACGCGTTTGTACACATGTACACACACACACACACACACGCTCTCCTCCCCTGTCCCATCCAGGCCTGGTGTAACGGCTGCCTGCCTGTGTGAGTGTCTGCTTCATCTCTGTCCAGCGACGCGCTGTTTGTGCCTCGAATCTCTGCCGTTTCTCCCTGACCTCCATCTTGTGTGCAGTTAGCCGTGCTGTGGGGATACGTGGGTAAGGAGAGGCTGTGTTAGGGTCCAATCATCAGAGTCATTTTCCCTCTCATAAGGACACACACACACACACACACACACACACACTCGCACACAAACACACATACAAACAGGTTCACATAGGTGCACACTCACTCTCACACGCGCTCTCTCTCACACACACACTCGCACGCACGCACACTCGCACGCACGCACACACACATACACACCCACACACATGCACACCACTCATTGTTAGTTTTTCCTCCCTTTCTGAAGCAGACCCAACATTACTGCACTAACCCTGTCTGATTGCGGTCTCTCTCTCTCTCTCTCTCTCTCCCTCCCTCCCTCCCTCCCTCCCTCCCTCCCTCTCCCTCTCTCTCTCTCTTTTTTAAAGAGGAAAAGGAGTGCGGAATGATTTCAGCATTGATACGCTGGTCATTGTGGGCGCAGATCTCATTCTAATCTCCTGCTGAGATTTCACTGAAGGTTTTAACTAGTCTGGCAGAATCTGGGGGGGGGGGGGGGTTGGCGGGTTGGGGGGGCGAGGCGATCGATAGCGGCGGTCAGGATTGAGAGCCTGCCGTTGCCTTAATGGACCCTTCAGGCCCCCCCATAAAGCACCTCAGCGGCCCCCATGCCCACGGCTCTGTAAATTACACACCCCGCCAAACCCGCAACCCCCAACCCCCCACCCCCACCCCCCAGGACACGCCTGTGGCCAGCTTTAACCCTGGAGGTTCCCCAACCACGACACTGTCTCACCACCACTGTCCTGGGACAGGGAGGGCTCATGGGTGCCCTGTGCTAATGTGTGCGTTGTGTATGTGTGTGTATGTGTGTGTGTGTGTCTGTCTGTCTGTGTGTGTGTGTGTGTGTGTGTGTGTCGGTGGTGTGTGTATGTGTGTGCAGTGTGTGTGTGTGTGTGTGGTGTGTGTGTGTGTGCGTGTGTGTGTGTGTGTGTGTGTGTGCATGTGTGTGCCAGTGTGTGTGTGTGTGTGTGTGTGTGTGTGTGTGTGTGTGTGTGTGCGTGTGTGTGTGGTGCACAGTTGTGTTGTTTTGTGTGTGCACAGTGTGTGTGTGTGTGTGTGTGTGTTGTGTGTTGTGCATTGGTGTGTGTGTGTGTCTGTGTGTGTGTGTGTGTGTGTGTGTTGTGTGTGTGTGTGTGTGTGTGCGTGTGCGTGTGCGTGTGCGTGTGCTGTGTGTGTGTGTGTGTGTGTGCGCGTGCGTGCGCTGGTGAGTGTGCACAGTGTGTGTGTGTGTGTGTGTGTGTGTGTGTGTTTGTGTTTAATGCAGTATAACCCCTCAGGTACAGTTGGTTCAGACTGCAGGTTTGAGTATTAGTGCTTTGGGGAGGGACAGCCTGAAGCAGGGGTGTCCAGTCTAATCCGAAAAGGCCGATCTGGGCGCAGGCTGCTTTGGCCCGGTACTAACGCACCTGATGTAATTAATCATGGACTTCAATCAGCTGTACTGTTCTAAAATAAACCTTGTATCCTTATATCCTTCTCGGAAGCGATTGGACACTGCTTGTTCTGAAGGAAGCGCGTTCACCAGGCGGCCCCCGCTACCTCGAACCTGAACCTCACTTTCGAATCCTGCTTCCCTCGCTTCCAAATGAAAGAGCGAGAAAGAGAGAGGGAAGGAAAAAGAGAGAGAGGGAGAGAGAGAAGGAGGGAGAGAGAGAGAGGAGGGAGAGAGAAGGGGGTAGGGAGAGAGAAAGAGAGAGGGGGTGAGAGAGAGAGGGAGAGAGAGAAGGGGTAGTGAGAGAGAGAGGGAGAGAGAAGGGGGTAGTGAGAGACAGAGAGTGGAGAGAGAGAGAGAGGGAGAGAGAGAGAAGGAGAGCATAATTACTTATTTTAGGGGAGAGCAGCAGAATGTGTTTTTGCCAAATGGCTCTAATTCCGAGCGGCTAACGAGATTGTGCTCTTTAGCAGAGCGGGATCCGCGCGGCGGCGGCGGCAGATTGCCCGCCCGTCCGCGGCGGTAATGGCTCCTCGTACCCCGGCAATAAGCAGTAAAGTGGGAAATGAATATCGCGCGCCGCGTCGCGATGCAAACGAGAGGGGCCTCAGGATCAGGGCCTCCGTGCAGAACCCTCTGATTACATCCGTAATTGCTTCGGTAGCAACGGTTTTTTTTTTCCCTCTCTCTCTCCCTCTCTCTTCTTCTTTTTCTTCTTCTTGCACTTCCTCCTCTGTTTTTGTTCTTGTAATAACTCGTTTGACCATTTGTTTGGTGAATGCGGTTTAGGTTCTGCCGTTTGCCTGTTTGCCGGGACGAGGCAGCCATTTGTTTAGTTTTGTTTTTTGTTTAGTTTTTTTTTGCCACAGTGCGTTTAATAAAAGTCAGTCGATTGCGATTCGGAAGTTTCCGGAACTTCATTAGCGACGGCGGCTCACTCACCGAACGCGGCTCCGCGCGACAGGAACCGGCGGGAATGGCGGTCTTATCTAACGGCGCGCGCGTATCCAGGAAACGTATCGCGGCGGCCGCGAAATCGTTTCTCGGCGGATGTTGTGTGTGCGGTGGACGCGCTGCGCGGCGCGTGGTCGAGGTGTTTTTTTTTAGCATCGTTAGTTTCGCAGGGAGCCGCGTGGTTGCCGTGGCGTCTCGCTCTCCCCGCCGCAGGGACGGATGCGTTCATTACGCGGCTGATAGCGATCAAATATTCTGCGCCGAACGGCGCCCGGGGGGGGGCTGACCGGTTTAATCCGGATCGGTGTACGTGTCTGACGGGGTGTGGAGCCTCGTATCGCTGGCTGGTGGATGTGAGTCAGTCCCCCCTGTCTGTGGCTGCTGGGGGGGGGGGGGAGCAGGGGGGTACGCTGTATATAGGGGGGCGTGAGAGCTACATCACATCCCGTCACCCCCCACTGGTGATTGAACAC
This sequence comes from Anguilla rostrata, assembly GCF_018555375.3. NCBI lineage: Eukaryota > Metazoa > Chordata > Actinopteri > Anguilliformes > Anguillidae > Anguilla > Anguilla rostrata. Next base: position 56,805,790 of record NC_057937.1, read on the forward strand.
TTTTTTTTTTTGGCAAGTCCCTGGATTGATGTCCCGGGGTGTTTTAAATGCAGATTGTATGGGGGGCCATAAATATACCCCGCTGCCCCATCGCACCCGTCAGCACCTTCACGACTCCTCAACCCCCCCCCCCCCCTTCCAGTCAGAGTAGAGCACAGTGTTCAACACAGTGTTCTACCCCTCCACCTTCCTCAGACAGAGCCCCATGAGAGAGCTGCACAGGGAGGCCCCGTGACAGAGCTGCACGGGGAGGCCTCGATTCCTCATGGCAGAGCTGCGCAGGGAGGCCCCATGGCAGAGCTGTACAGAAAGGTCCCCCTGGCGGAGCTGTGCAGGGTGTCCTCTTAGAATGGGTCAGACAAACGAAAGGGAGAGGACCACTCACGGTGAGCCTCGTCGTCACCCGTGGACCTGCAAGGAGGGGGCGCACGAAGCCGGTTCAATTCTGACAGCGGTGTCTCCATGACAACCGCTCGTTTCTTTCCCGACGGTGCCTTCCCTGTCCCACCTGCCGCTTCAGTAATTGGCGGCACAATTTTCCACCGTATTTTTTTATTTTTTTATTTTTTTTTTTTACAAAGAAAATTAAACATGATATCTATGAGCGGAGGACTGACAGGCAACCGGGCAGAAATAAAAAATAAAGCATTAGGAAATGTAGCCAGTCAGTTACAAATGCTCCAGGTTCGGTACACTTGTGCTTGGCTAGATATTGTCTATATATTGTGACATTAAAATTAGGCTAAGATGGTAACAGAGAATAGACATGCTTTGCAGTGGGCCTCCCTTCTTTCACATCCAGCTACCGCACCCCTCCTCTGTGTAGTGACGCACCCTTTAAAAATCAACATTGTTCTGCTTGTAGGTTTTGTTCATGCTTGTGGTGTGTCTCAGTGTTGGGGGGTCCTGTCTGGGAATGGGGCAAGGGGAAGAGGGCCTGCTAACGTGCTAACGTGCTCCATGTGCTCTGTTGTTTTCTCTGTGGAAACGGTGATTCACCTGTTATACAGGAGAGCCTATACCTATCAACCTTACTCAAAGGAGAGCCTATACTCCTCCATTCTCAGAAGCATGTAGAGCCTATACCCACAAAGGAGCCTATACAGCCCTGCTGTTTGAGTACCACACTCACTCACAAGCTCACACTGTGAAGACGCGCTGTCACATCCATCTGGAAACGCACACATTCATCCGTCACATTCATCTGAACCCTAGAACTGCCCGCTAAGGTATTTCTGCATGATATATATGTCTCTCACACATGAGAGCGTGTCTGTTTCTCTCGTCTCCTGCGTTAACTTCTTTTATACCCCCCAAAGCCCAAACCGCCACATTCATTAGTAGCCTTCATTATTCACTCGCTGTGCCTTTTAATGCCTAATTGCTGCATTCCTCAGTCGAAGTTATTTTGCGTTGTATTACGGAAAATATGTAGAACTCGGATTACGTTGAAGTTGGTGCAGAGAATGTTATTTATTTATTTTGTTGTAATCTGTGTTTAGACAGACGGTTGGGCGTCCTGGCTCGCCTTTTTGCATCGGGGAACGGCGAGGTGTGAAGACAGAAATTCGTCTCGCTCGCGACGGCTTTATAAAACGAGAACAGGCGCACGCCGGCCTTTGCTGAATTTATACGAGCGCTGTGGGGGTGGGGGGATCGGGGGGGCGGGGGGGGGGACTGTCAGCGCAGTTAATTGATTCGCCCGCGTTTGTCAGGGAAAAAAAAAAAAGCCCGGGCGTCAAAAAGCCCCCGGCCTGCATTATTAAAAGCAATACCGCCGCGGTTTGAGCAAGTCCTCCGCCGTGAATCAGCGTCTGACACGCCCGCCGTGATGTATGGATGTATTATACAGAGCGGCGCACAGGGGGGCCGTTACCATGGTCCCTCCCAAAACACCCCCCCCCCCCCCACCACCCTCGTGCCACCTGTGTTTTCTTAGCAAAGCGGCTCAGACTAGCCCCGGGGCATCTACACATCACTGAGCCCCTCTCTGTACTTACTTACTATAACAGCAATAGCAATGATCACAATCGCAAAATATTTATGGTGGAATACGTTGTAAAAAACGATGACCCGTCGCATAGTTCAACTTAGCAAGTCGGGGACACTACTTTAAAATGTGTATTAGTTTTAGGGTTCACTTGTATAGCTCGATGATGAAGGATTTGTGTCCTAAGTGGGATTTTGATTTGCTGACTCATGGGCACACTTCCCAGTTCTGACTGTGCACTGCACCTCCGTTTGGGGAGGGGGGCAGGGGTGGTAGGGGGGGGGGGGGGTCAGTGCAGAGCTTTGGGCAGGTTCCTGTCCCACCCAGAGCAGCTGGGTGGGGGATAGAACAGCCCTGGATCCCTGAGGCCTGTTGCTGAGGTGTCTGTGCAGGTGAACAGAAGACCTGGGGCTGCCATTATCCGGCTTTACACCTGATCAGTGTCCCGTGAGTGAGACCGAGGGCCTTCTGAAGCCTGCCTGGGCTCCTAAATCAGTCAGCAAGGCCCTTTGAAGCGCAAACTCTAGCTGATAGGGTATAACAGGGGTCCTCAATCTTATCCAGAAAGGGCCAGTGTGGGTGCAGGCTTCTGTGTCAACCAGGCAGTAACAACACACCTGATTCCACTAATTGAGGTTCTTAGCAAAGACTCTAGTGGCTGATTAGTAGGAGCAGGTGTGTTACTGCTTGGTTGGAACAAAGCCTGCACCCACACCGGCCCTTTCTGGATAAGATTCAGGACCCCTGGGGTATAACTATATAACTGTCTTCCGTGTAGTTATAACTTAGCCATAGCAAGTTATGCGGTGGACAGTCTTTGAAGTCTGGCTTCTTCCTGTATTGGTCTAGTCCCCCTCCCTCAGACAGAGCACCCCCCCTCTCCCCCCCACACCCCTGGGGCAGTTCCCCTCAAAGTGAACCCAGCCGCACAGCCCGATAGCGTACTCCATTTCGCAACGGAAACAAAACAAAACTAGAAATGAAAAAAAATACCATTCTCTTGATTTAAAGACGAGAAAGCGATCGTCTCACCGGCAGAATGAATATTTAAACATTTTTCTCTTTTGCTTCGGCGGGGTTTGTAAGGGGCGTGAGACTGAAGATGTGTTAGTGGCCCCCCTGTTGATATTTTCCATCAGGGCTGGGGTGGGGGGTTAGGGGGGGTGACTGTTGCACGCAGAAAGGTAATGGAGAGAACTTCACGATGATGCGTTTCCTTTAATTCCCTCTCTGAGGCGAAACGGGGCTTTTTGATGGGTGGCGCGGAAGCGGGGGGGTGGGGTTTCGGGGTTTCGGGGTCCGGCGAATATTTGCGCCTCGCCGTTTGTAAAGAAGCGAGAGTTTTAATATTTAAAACAATCCTATTACGGAGGAAAAATAAGGCCTGGAAATGCGTCTCCCCGCTCTGAATATTTAATGGCGGTTTGTACGCGCGGGCTTGCCATTTACATCGCCTCCATTTAGCCAGAAGAGACAGAATAATGACGAAAGAGGAGAGGAGGAGGCCGCCCCTCGGCAACCCGGGCCTTCTCCTGAACGCTTTCGCCCCGTCTGGCGGTGAGTAAAGGCCTGGCGCAGGTTTGGGGCGGAGAACCTGGTCATTAAAGTGGGCTCCGTATGGAGTCACCCGCTCCGGTCTTCAACCGGTGGCCCGTGTCTAATACAGCTCATCTGCCCAACTGGACAGCTGTCATAAAGTGACACACACGCAACACACATGCACACACATACGAATACACACACGCACACACACACACTTGCACACACATGCACACACACACACACACACACACACAACATTTGCAGTCTCGCACACAAAGAATGATGTGTCTCCTGTTACTGGATGTTTTTTTACCTGAAGGCTGTTATACCTGTTTAGACTCTGAAGCAGAGCTTGGTAAAATGATGGATTGGCAGATTGGGGGTTGGGTGTGGGGTTGGGTGGGGTAGGGGCCATTATAAATGACTTTGAAGCTCGCAGCAGTAATGGAGGGGAACAGGAATGTAGGGGCCCACAGCGAGGGACGCCTGGGCGTCGCGGGGCGGCGGGCGCGGTCACACACCCGATCCGAGCGTTCCGCGTGCGCTCCTGCCGCTAACATCAGCAGCCCGGGGGGCTCTTTCAGGGGTCGCCCTCTCTCTCTCTCTCTCTCTTTTTGAGGCTCCCTCTCACAATGTCCGCGCTGTTTTTCCGGCCGGCCGTTCCATCGGGCCACGCCCCTCCCGCGCTCAAACTCTTCGCCCGCGTGTGTTTTCATTGGGCCGGGGAGTTACCGAGGCAACGGCTTCCAACAGCCAGTCGCCTGCAGAGATGGTGTTGCTAGCCCCGATGATTAGTAGCGTTTGTCGTTTGGAGCGGGGGGGGCCGGGTATTAATCTGCTTCAGGCGCTCGGGGGGGGTTCTCTGCCTCCGAAGCGTTTTCAGATTGCGGTCACGGTGAAGCTGGTCAGGAACGTTCGACCGCTAGTTTTGACCCGCTGCGTTTGAACGCATCGTTGGAAAAGCGGTTTGGGTTGTGTGTGGGCAGAAGTGGGTGCCATCTTGCACTGACTGTGCCTCGTTATAAATCTGTGGTTTAGACCGTTGGTTAGGAGAGAAGGGTCTCGCAAGTGGCTGCGTGCTGCGGCGCTGTGGTTTTAAATGGAGGTGTGGCTTTCACTGCCTCCATTTAAATGGAGATATTTATTATTGAGCTTTACATCACTGAGCTGCCTCTGTGTTGCATTTGGAACTGAAAGAGGGGCTGGTTCAGGCTGTGAGCTTGGAACTGCAGGCTGCTGATTTTGGAGGACATAGCACACACACACACACACACACAACACACACATCACACACATACCACCACCACCACACATCACATGCATGTGTGTGTGTGTGGTTGGGTGTGTGTGTGTGTATGGGTGTATGTGTGTGTGTGTATAGGTGTATAGGGTGTGTGTGTATGTGGGTGTGTGTGTGTGTGTGTGTGTATAGGTGTGTATAGGGGTGTGTGTGTATGTGTGTTGTGTGTGTGTGTGTGTGTATAGGAATGTATGTGTGTGTGTGTGTGTGTGTGTGTGTATAGGTGTGTATAGGGGTGTGTGTGTGTGTGTGTGTGTATGAGTGTGTGTGTGTGTGTGTGTATAGGGGTGTGTGTGTGTGTGTGTGTTTGAGTGTGTGTGTGTGTATAGGTGTGTATAGGGGTGTGTATATCTGTATCACAGCAGCATGCAGAGCCCCCTTCTGGCCGGTCCCTGTAGTGCCCCCTCTGGAGCTCAGAGTAGATCTTTATTTACAGGCGAGGCCTGGGAAACAGCTGGTCAGGCCGTTTAGCCTCAGGCCCCTGATTTGTTCCCGTTTACACGGGCAGCCGAAGAAAAGCCGGTGTGTTCCTCCCTCTCTCTCTCTCCCTCTCTCTCTCTCTCTCTCTCTCTCTCTCTCTCTCTCTCTCCTCTCTCTCTCTCTCTCTCCCTCCCTCTCTCTCTCTCTCTCTCTCTCTCCCTCCCTCTCTCTCTCTCTCCTATTGATCCGGCGCTTAGAGAATCTGCTCTGCTGTCTAAACACTATCGATCCCCCTTCAGTCCCGCCCGGGTCCCACTCCAGCGCCTAACGGGGACGGGGACGGGACGGATTGAAATTTCACTTCCCCCCGCGCCGCCCCTGTTATTTCCGTCCTGATTTTTCCCCCCCTTGGAGAGAGAGAGAGATTAGGGGGGCGAGGGCAGGTGTGCAGGCGGGACACAGCCCGAGAGGAATGCGCGAGACGGCTACGCTGCCCCACATCGTACTGCAGCACCCCTCTACAGGCCGGGGACCCCCTATACACACTCACACACACTCACCCACACACGCACATGCACACATGCACACAACAGACACACACACACACACACTCTCCCACACACGCACACACACTCATACACACGCACACACACACACACACTCACACGCACACGCACACACACTCATACACTCACACACACTCACCCACGCACTCACACACACACACTGTTTGTAAGTTTTCTTTCAGCATGAGAGCCACTTGCACCATGGGCTCCTCCGTCTCACCTGCTTCTGCTGGCTGCCCCCCCCCCAGCACATGATTAATGGGGGGGGGGTCTCCATGACAGGCCAGAGCTGGGAGGGCCTGAGCCCCCCTCCTGCTTGGCACTCCAGTGCCACCATCGCAGCAAATTGCTCGCATAACCGCCGATACAGTTACTTCCCCGATCAATGAGCTTCTGTCCCCCCTAATGATGTCAATATGCGGCTCTTATTCATGGTGATAATAATGGCACACGTTGTGATGCGATTAACTTCATCCTTCACACTCCCTTTCTCTCTCTCATTCTCTTTTTATTTCTCTTCTTTCTCTCATTCCCTCTTTTTTCTATATTTCTTTCTCCGTTTTTCTGTCTCTTTCTCGCTCCTCCTCACACACTCTCTCCCCCTATCTCTCACTCCCTTTTTTCATTCTCTTTCCTTGTCTTTCACTCACTCTTTCATTCTGTCTATCCCTCGTTCTCACACCATCTCTCTCCCCTCTTTCTCTCTCACACACTTTCTCCGCTTCTCCCTCTCATTCCGTCCACCCCTCTCACTCTCTCCCTTTCTCACACTCTCTTTTTCTCTCTCTGTCTCTCTTATCCCCCCCTCTCTCCTCCAGCTGCAGGAGAGGAGTGTGGAGGTGCAGGAGGCGCGGCGGGCCCTGGAGGAGGCGCGGCGTGCTCTGGAGGAGGCGCGGGCGAGCGAGAGGGAGCAGAGCAGAGACTACGCGGCCCTGCGGCTCCAGCTGAGCCGTGCCAGGGAGGAGCTCGTCAGCGCCACCCGCAGGGTCGGTCCGGAAGCGCGGGCTCCGCGTGCGCTAAGGCATTAGCCAAATGTGCATGTGATGACCTTGAAGCTGTATGCTAATGCGATATTTTCTGCAGAATATCATTACCCCCGTCATATTTCTTATTGCGTTAAGTGTAATTATTACGCTTATGGGCCAAATTATTATTTTGCTCCCTGGGGCCATTTTCTTTCCCTGCGAAACCATTTTCTCTGCCTCCCATTATAAATAACACTTACTGATCCGCCCTGATTAAAAACATGTAACAGGCAGTCATAAAGACAAAGACACGCGTGCGCACACACACACACACACACACACACACACACTCACACACACGCGCACACACCCACACACACACATACACTCACGGTCTCACACACACACACACACCCACACACGCACACACGGCCTCACACACACACACGCACACACACACACACACGCGCACACACCCACACACACACACACACACACACAGCTGCTCACTCTCTGTAAAACACTGGATCTGAATTGCGTGTCTGCCTCCCAGCCAGCCTGTCATAAGCTGGATTAAGAAAAATGGACGCACAGTTTGACACAAATTGGAAAATGAGTTTTGGTAAAGGGGCGCTGGTGTGAAAATGAGAGATATTAAAATTATGAATCAGTGTCTGGGAGCGGTGGCAGGCTTGGTGGGGGGAGGGGGGACGCAGGTGGGGGGGGGCCTAAAAGGACAAAAACAGCTGAAAGTTTGGTCTGAATTGTGACCTTTGCAGTGGTCAGAACAGAGTCCACTCACTTTCTTCCTCTGTCTCTCACTTCTGTATGCATGTGCGTGTGTGTGCGTGTGTGTGTGTGTGCGTGTGTGTGCGTGTGTGTGTGTGTGTGAGTGCATGTGTGTGTGTGTTGTGTGTGTGTGTGTGTGTGTGTGTGTGTGTGTGTGTGAGTGTGTGTGCGTGTGTGTGTGTGTGTGCGTGCATGTGTGTGTGTGTGTGTGTGTGTGTGCATGTGTGTGTGTGTGCGTGTGTGTGTGTGTGTGTGTGTGTGTGTGTGTGTGTGTGTGTGCGCGTGTGTGTGTGTGTGTGTGTTTGTGCGTGTGCGTGTGTGTGTGTGTGTGTGTGTGTGTGTGTGTGTGGGTATTTGTGCAGCAGGATGACGTGGTGCTGGAGCAGGGGGCGGAGCGGCGCAGGATGGAGGAGCTGTGCGAGCAGCTGCAGGGGGAGGTGGGCCGACTGCAGGAACAGCTGGAGTCAGACCGAGCAGCGATACAGACACAGGTCAGCCCCCCCCTGCTGTACTGACCGTGTTACACACACACACACGCTCACACGCACGCACACACCCACACTCACACTTAAACAGTCACACACCCACACACACGCACACACACACACTCACACGCATTCACGCGAACACACACTCACGCAAGTCTTGCCTCTCTCCAGCTCATGCACAAACAGCACGAACTGTCACACTTCCTCCACTGAGCGCGCTCAGGCTGGAATCAGGAGCGGTGCAGCGGGGGATGTGGGTGGGGGGGGGGGAGCAGCTGCTGTTAGCGCACACGCACCTTGACCCCTGTGACCCCGCGCATTGAGACGCGCTCGCGGAACATAAAGCCCCTTCAGGTGGGAGAGAGCACCCCCCCGAGCCGACCCCCTTCTGGAAAAAACCAGACTCTTCACTCCGCCACAAAAGAGCCGCTCTTCAGCTTCTCCCCACAAAGACCGGGGGGGTCTCCATACGCACGGGGGGGGGGGGGGGGTTACAAAAACGAGGCGTGGGGTCAAGTGGCCTCCTCCGAGAGGGGGGCGCTAGGCGACGCTCACTTCCCGAAAAAAAAAGAGAGCAGCGGCACCCCTGACCCCTCGTAGCGCGGGTAACCGCGGTAGCGTCTCCACGGCGACGTACGCAGGAGGCTGCTGTGGAGCTCTGGTCTTCAGACCAGCGACATTTACAGTAAGAGGTCTAGCCCCGTTTCAACATTTGACTCGAGGACAATGTTGGGTTATGTTCTTAAGTATTCCGGTCACATCTCACCTGTGCTCATGCGAACGCCTGCACACTGGCCTTTTAGATCAGCTAATGTGTCCTCTTCGGCTCAGTTTATCTTCAGTTGTTCTTTTGGTTTTGAACTTTATTCTTTTTTTTTTTTTTTTTTTTTACTAGTCACAATTATACATCTGTCCCACTGCGCAATAATAATAATGATAATAGTAATAATAATAATAATGATAACAGTGAATTTCATTAATATGGGGGAACTCTAGGGCGTGGGGTTACTTCATTATTTTTAGATCTTCATATCCAAGCATGATCTATGGAGCCGGGAGATGTGCTGACTTATATTGCTCATCTTTGGGCAGCCTGAGAGCAGCCTGGGAGCAGCTTGATCACGGCGCTGAGGGTTATGGGCTATTAGAGGTGTATTTCTCCCTCTCTAACCTTTCAGAGAGGCTGTCTTAATTGACGCAGGGCGGTCTGGGGTGAATGTCAGCTCCCCTGCTGGGCCTCTTACCAATAAAGCAGCAGCCTGCAGGCCCACAGCAATGAAGCAGCTCACACACACACACACACACGCGCGCGCGCACACACACACACACACTCACGCTCACACACACACACACACACTCACACTCACACTCGCACGCACACACACACTCACTCACTCACACACACACACACACACACACACACACACACACACTCACACACTCACACACACACACACACACTCACACACTCACACACTCACACACACACACTCACACAAACACACACACACACACACTCACACTCACACTCGCACGCACACACACACTCACTCACTCACACACACACACACACCACACACACACACACACTCACACACTCACACACACACACACCACGCACACACTCACACACTCACGCACTCACACACACACACTCACACAAACACACACACACACACACATTCGCATGCACGCACACACACACACTCACACACACACACACACACTCGCATGCACTCACACACTCACACTCACACACACACACACACTCGCATGCACGCACACACTCACACACTCTCACACACACACACACACATGCAAGTACCCACTGAATCTGTTGCTGAGCTCTTGTGTTGAGGATCTCTCCTCTTATTTTTTTTCCCTTCTTCCCATCTCTCTGTTTCTTTCTTTCTTTCTTTCTCGCTCTCTTCTCAGAGGTGTCAGAGTGAAGAGGAGTTGGAGAGGCTGAGGAGGGATCAGCAGCAGATGAAAGATGAGGTCATCGCCGCAGAGCACAAGGTCCTCTCCGCAGTGTCATTACCCACAATGCCTTTGGTTTACCCGCTGGAGTAGCAGTGGTGGCCTTTGTGGAGAGCTTCAGCCTACATCTGCACAGGCCTGTTAGCCTTTCCCACCTTAGTCTCACAGATTACCTGCAGACGCGGGAGTACCCAGCACTCAGTGAAGCCCAAAGCCCAGACCTCACCTCGCGGGTCTCTGTACGGTCCGCTTGTACCACATGACCTAGCGACACGTTGCCGCGCATCCGCGGCCCTGGTCTTGCCGTGTAGCCGTCGGCTAACGTCTGGTATCAGTGTGTTATGTAAAAAAAGTTGTGTAAGTCGCTGTTGATAAGAGCATCTGCTAAATGCCTGTAATGTAATGTATGTGTGTGGTGGGATGGAACCTAGCCTTGGTCACGTTGCCATGGAGATGACCGCGGGCTGAAGGCCGGTGTGCTTGTGTCCCCCCCCCCCCCCCGGGCGTGGCCCGTACCTGTGCGCAGGTGAGCCGGCTGCAGAGGGAGGCGGAGCTGGCGGGGCGGGCGCGGCAGGAGGAGGCCGCCGAGCGGGAGGCGGAGCTTGGGGACTGGAGGAGCCGCTGCCGCCAGGCCTCCGAGGCGCTGGGGGAGCGGGACGCTGAGCTGGGGGAGGCGCAGCGCGCCCGAGACTCCGCCCACAGGAGCCTGAGGCTGCAGGAGGAGCGGGCCCAGAGGCTGGGCGCGGAGAAACAGAGGCTGGAGGAGGCGCTGGGGGAGATGGAGGCCAGGGTGAGGAGGGGGGGGGGTGGTGGGGCGGAGAGGGGTTGCGGGGGGGGGAGGGGCGGAGGGAGGGGGGGGCCACGGCGGTCCAGACCCCGGGCAGCATCAGCACACTGGAGCATAATTACGGTGTGATACACATGAGAATGCAATCAGCTGCCCTTCAGCTGGAGAGGAGCTTTTTTATGTGTTTTTTAAACCTCGTTTATGCAGACAGAGTTAAAATGCATATGAGCACAGAGCCTCCAATTAGCGTTTAGTGCTTATGGAAGCAGCTTCGCCGGTTTTTTTTACGCCGGCGCTCGCTGGCTGTGAGGGGGTGGGGGTGCCGGCGTGATAAAGACGGATGACGCCCCTTGTGTTGCGCGGGGAGACGCGCGCTGTGCGTTCACGACGGCGGGAAGCCACACCTTCCTCAACCGTCTCATGGGCGGGGCTAAAGGGTGGACCAATCACAAAGCTCTTCTCCACAGCAGAAGACGTGGTTTAAAAATAAAATGTCAGTCACCAGCGGTACAAAGCCCTCTGCCTCCAGTTTTGCGATTTACGAGACCCCGTTCCATCGTCTCTGTCGTGCTCCTCGTTGATTCCCTCTTGAGTACTGCACTGCTGCCCCTGCAGAGACCCTGGTGTAAAGCAAGCCGAACTGAACCCATAAACCCCTGAACGCGCTGTGAAATTGGCTCAGTCCTGTAATTAATTGATTGGTCCTCTCGGTTGCTCCTGTGTGGACGTACATCCGGTCAGTTTTTACATGTGAGTGCGTGAGAGTGAGAGAGTGAGTGCGTGAGAGAGTGAGAGAGTGAGTGCGTGAGAGAGTGAGAGAGTGGATTACCTGCCGTCGAGGGCTCTGCGGTTATCACTGCTGTGGTTTCCGTGGTGATGACCGCTACGGTTTCCAGCAGTTGTGACCGCTTTCCTGCAGTCGTCTCTGAAGCAAACGTGAGCCCGGGGCTTCTGACTGCTGCCTCTGAGTCAGCATCCGTCCTGCCCCTACCCCACCCCCCCCCACCCACCCCACCCCCCCCACCCCCGGCGCAGAGTTTAACCCAGACCGGCCTACTCTCCCGCTCCCCACCGCAGGGCTGACATTTAGCTGACGCTCTTATCCGGAGCGACCTCCCAACGCGAAACCAAAGTGGAAAGATCAGGGGATCGAATCGCAGTTCTTTCCTAGCGAGGGGAAAGTTCAGTCTCTCTCTCGCGAGAGAGAGAGACTGCAAGAGCAAGAAGTTGCAGACTCAGTGGGCAACTTGTCGATTACCCGGACATAACTAAGTCAGGTCATACAAACAAGAACAAACTACTGGCCTTAAACTTTGCTGTACGCACGGGACACAAGGAACCGCAGGTTCTGCTAAACGGACAAAGAAGCAGCACCCTATCAGGTTTTGGAGGGGGGATAGGTGAAAGTTGGAGAGGGTCGGGGTGCAGGAGCTGTGGTGGGTCTTCCAGAACCACATGGGGAGGCAACTCTGTGTCCTTCTCACCTTGCCCTGCATCGTACCCGCCCCCCTCCCTCCCCCCCCCCCGCCCCCCCATGCTGTAGTATAATCACCGCCCGGTTTACTCTCCGCAATCAAAGATCCACACAGCGCTGCGTTTTCCAACCCGCGTTACGCTGATAAATAATGACGCTTCATCATCAGCTAAGAACCCAGCGCATTCTCACACACGGCCAGGGGGGGAAAGGTGTGGATAACGATGTAATTCTACGGCAATTTCTGCAAACATGAATAACAACTTTGATGGGAGGGGGGCATGAAGCGCCACATTATCCAATTTAACCGAGCGACGGGAAGCGCCGATGATGTCATCAGGCCACTGAAGCCAGGGCGGAAAAACCGCTCGTCGCCATTAGCGATCGTCTTTTAACGCCCGCCAAACGGGAGAGAGAGAGTGTTTTTTGTTTCTCGCTCGGGCTTGCTTTTGAAATGGGTGATGGAGAGTTTTGGGGTGATGAAGAGGTTGTGTGCGTGTGCCCGTCTGCTTTCCTCTCTGTTCCCGTCGAAGTAGCGTTCGAACCCCCCGCGGTACGGGCGCAGCGGGAATGACGGTATTTTTCAGGGGAAGGTGACTCTCGTCATTTTAACTCTTTTTGTTTCGTGTCAGTGCTAAAAAATGGCTCGATGCTGGAGAAGCTTGTTGCACATGTAACCTGTGGTTTCATAAGCGTGTTCGGAAGACGGGTCAGTCCCTACCTTTGATGGTGATGTGTCTAAGAATCTATTTTAGATTTTGGTCCGTTGCTGTAGAGCTGTTCGTTAAATTTTTTTCAGAAGCTTTTTGAAAAGAAACAAATAAATTGACCTTTCTACCCTATTCCAAAAATGTTTCATTCAAATTAATTTTTATTATTATTTTTTATTGTACATGTTCCAGATGTTTTTTGTTTTAATTTTTTTCATTCCAGGCACTAGGCTGGAATGTACATCTGCCAATACATCTACCTGCTTATGATGACAAAGTCGAGCAGTAATGTTTTTGTCGCATTTGGATGACATCACTTCCTGTCCCTAACCCTAACCCCTCCCCTCCCAGCTGGCGGAGAGGGAGGAGAGGACGGCTGACCTCGCTGCGGAGGCGGGGTCTCTCCGGGCGCGGCTGCAAGCCGTCGGCGACGACGCCCACGCCGTCCGGCTCCAGCTGCGGAGCTCCCAGGATGCACTGCAGCAGGTGACGGCGGAGCTGCGGGCCTGCAGGAGAGAGGTGGAGGAGCGGGTACGGAAGCGCTGCCCGTTAGCCGCCGCCATGTTTGTCTGGTATCACACGTGAAAGCAGGTTTCATTTCAGCGGGGTCTCTTGCTGTCTGAGCATGACCCTGGACTGTGGGGTCCGTCCCCCTAAGACACTGGGTTCTGGTGTGTGTGTGTGTGTGTGTGTAAAATAGTGATGTGTGTGTATATAACATTGGCCAGCAGGCAGGTAGATTCCGTCAGTCACTCAACAGCGCCTCCCCTGGTCAGTCGGACACTTGCACGGTGCTTCTCCAGCACTGTGACTGTGGAGCGGGAGATGGCAGTGGCCGCCAGCACTGTGTAGCATGCTGCTGGCTGCACACCTTTGTGAGGACTTTGCAGTGATGATGCTGGTCTGCGGACGTGATTGGCTGTAGCGGTGAGTGAACACGGCCTGTGTGCTGCGATTGTGTCATTGGGCAGGACTCCCTGATTGGACAGAAGGAGGAGCAGGTGGAGGAGATCCAGGCTGACCTGGAGCAGCTTCAGCAGCAGTACACCACCTGCTACACCCAGGTACAACTGGCAGCCTCACACACCTGTACCCTTTTCCCTTTAGCTGTGTGTGTGTGTGTGTAACAGTGGTGTGTGTGTGTGTGTGTGTTTATAACAGAAATGTGTGTGTGTGTGACAGAGTGAGTGCATGTGTGCCTGAATGACCGTGAGTGTGTGTGTGTGTGTGTGTGAGTGTGTAACTGTGGTCTGTGTGTATAACAACAGTGTGTGTGAGTGAGTGTGTATGTGTATAAAAGTGGTGAGTGTGAGTGTGTATTTGTGTGTGTGTAACAGTGGAGTGTGTGTGTGTGTAACCGTGGTCTGTGTGTATAATATCAGTGTGTATATCCACAGCTGGTGCAGGAGGAGCAGGCCGTGTCGCGGCTGAAGGAGGAGCTCAGGGACTCGGGGGAGCAGACGGACCTGCTGGCCTCTCAGGTGGCGGAGCTGAACACAGAGACCCAGAGACTGCAGCAGGAACTGGACCTGCTCACAGAGAAACACACAGCCGCACAGCAGGAGGTACAGTACTCAGTGACCTCTGACCCCACAGTGACCCCACAGTGACCCCTGACCCCTCCATGACCACTGACCCCTTTCTGAGTCTCACCATTACAACTTCTCGGTATCTCCTTATTTTTCAGAAGTGCTACTTTAACCCAAGATCTTCAGCCTTTAAATTTGCATATTCAAGAATCAACTTAAATTTTCAAGCCTTCAACCTATATTTTTAGAAACTAAACTTGAGACTAACTATACATTTTTTTACATCTGTGAATTGACCTGTATATATTCCAGGTTTGATTATATGTTTCCTGTCTGGCCAGTAGTGAGTAAAGTGTCCAGGGTCCTATGATTGACAGCTCTGATTGTGGCACAGGTGGCCAGCAGGGACGAAGCGGTGCTGAAACTAACGGCTGATCTGAGATCAGCCCAGGAGCACCTGAGAACAGCCCAGGAGGAGGTGAGGCTGATCTCACATCCCCAACATCCCCGAGCAAACAAACAGCATCATAACCCACTCTGATACCATTATAGTCCCGATTCACTGTACCTGGTACTGGCAATATTCACTGGTACCCATTCTGATAATATTACCCAATCAGAAGACCCCACTCCATAATGTGCCTGTACAGTACCCAATCAGAGGACCCCTCTCCATAATATTACTGTACAGCACTCTATCACAGAAACCTGCTCTCATAATATTACTGTACAGTACCCAATCACAGAACCCCACTCCATAATATTACTGTACTTTTTGAATGTAGCCTAGAATACAAACAGGGCCTACATCTTTTTCTTTACATTTTCCCTGCCTGCCTTACCTATGGGCTTTGTGCTACACACACAGCTTGTGAGGACTTTGCCAAACCAAAGTATGACTTGTGAGGACTTTGCCAAACTAAAGTATGACTTGTGAGGACTTTGCCAAACTAAAATATGACTTGTGAGGACTTTGTCAGTTGAAGTCTGTTTGAAGTCCCGGGTGACAGTTTA
>NC_057937.1:56826343-56856343 GCF_018555375.3 Anguilla rostrata
GTGCGCTGTCCCCCCCCCCCCCCTCGCTTGCTCCCTCTCGCTCTCCGAAACCGCATTACTAGTCTGCGAGATTTATTATTCTTACCCTGCGAGACATCTGTTACACAGCTTCTTATTTTTGTAATGCATCATCAGCCGGGGGGGAAAATAATATTATCCCATCAGAGATATTGTACTCTGGAGTGTGGAAAACTCTAATGTGGAGTTTGAGCCATTAGGGCTCCCTGGAGGAGCTGCAGGGAGAGGCGGGGGCAGGAGCTGTCTGTCTCTATGCCTGTCTGTTTGCCTGTCTGTCTGTCTCTCTGTCTGTATGCCTGTCTGTCTGTGTCTGTCTGTCTCTGTCTGTTTTCCTGTCTGTCTCTCTGTCTGTCTGTCTGTCTGTTTGCCAGTCTGTCTCTCTGTCTGTGTGTCTGTCTGTGTCTTTCTGCATATCTCTCTGTTTGCTGGTTTGTCTGTCTTTCTGTGTGTTTGGCTGTCTTTCTGTCTGTTGGTCTGTCTTTCTTTTTGTCAGTCAGTGTATCTGTCCTTCTGTCTGTCTGTCTGTCTGTGTGTGTGTGTGTGTGTGTGTGTGTCCCTGTCTCTGTTTTTGTGTGTGTGTTAAGCAGCAGCTTGCTTCCTGTTCACTCGTGCCACGCTGCCTTTCAGTGCGAGGGCCAGCAGGGGGCGCTGTGCGGCCTGCGCGAGGAGCTGGAGCGCTGCCAGGAGGAGGCGCGGGCACAGGGGGAGCGCAGGGAGGAGGAGGCGCAGGGTCTGAGGGAGCAGCTGCAGGAGGTCCAGGCCCGGGCGGAGCAGCACCGCTCCAGCGCCGATGGGCTTCGGGCCGACCTCGAGCACGCCCAGAACCGCCGGAGAGAGGCGGAGGAGGAGGTGCGTGTGTGTGCCCCTCATACCCTGAGTACCCCACGACCAAAACCCAGCAGGTCCTCTCTCTGCTGCATGTGCTCTCTGTCTCTGTGAGAGGACAGGTCTGTTTAAACTCTATCTCTCTAACTCTGCAGTGTGTATGCATGTGTGTGTGTGTGTGTGTGTGTGTGTGTGTGTGTGCGCGCTCAGGACTCATACGTGAGTGCGATTTTACTTTATTTTTCTGGGTGTGCGGGTGGGTAGTGCACATATGTGAGCATGTGAGTGATGTGTGCTAGGTCCATGAGAGTCTGTGCTTGTAACCAGATGATGCTGTGTTTATGTGCGACTGATCATGCATGTGTGATTATGTGCGAGTATGTGTGTGTAAGTGTGTGTGTGAGTGATGTGTGTGAGTTTGTGAGTATGTGTGTGTAGGCGTGTGTGTGTGTGAGAGAGAGAGAGTGATATGTGTGTGTGTCTGAGTACATGTCTGTAGGTGTGTGTGTGTGTGAGAGAGTGATGTGTGTGAGTGTGTGAGTACGTCTGTAGGTGTGTATGTGTGTGAGTTTGTTCTGCTCCTCTCTCTCTCTCCCTCTCTCTCTCTCTCTGAGTGCTCACCGTGTTCTTGCAGGGCTTGCAGCGAGACGCCAGGCTGCGGGCCCAGGAGGCGGAGCTGACCAAGCTGCGGGCGGCCCTGCAGGAGGCGGAGTCTGTTGCCGCGGACGCGGAGGCCCGCCTGGAGCCTCTCTCTCAGTCTGTGGACCTGAGCAGGCAGAAGTACCAGGCCTGCCTGGCCAAGGTCACCCAGCTGGAGAGCACCCTGCAGGCCCGCGAGAGGGACCTGGAGGAGGCCAGGGCACAGGTTAGCAAGTACACACACACACACACACACATACAGAAACCCACACACACACACAAACATACAGAAAACCCCACACATAGACACACATAGACACTTACATACACACAAACACACACAGACACATACACACACATACATACACACACACGCATGCGCACACACACACACTGACACACACACATACATACACATACCAAATACATACACTAGGAACACCATCTTGAAAAACCTGTTGTTATATTATTTTATATGGAGTATTCCATCAGAGGCTGATCTTGGATCAGAATCCTCAGGGTTTGAATGGGGCTGAAGGAGCTGCTGATGTCATCAGTAAGCTGTACAGTGTCTATGGTGCTGAGCTCTGCGCAGTGAGCGCACAGTGAGCGCGTGCGAGCGAGCGGACGGCTCGGCTGCGCTCTCACAGGTGTGTGCGCCCCCGCCTGCGCAGGTGTCCGAGCGGGAGGAGCAGGCGGCGCGTCTGCGGGCGGAGGTGGCGGCGCTGCACGGCGACCTGCGGGCGCACTGCGCGCAGCTGGAGAGCGGGGACGACGCCCTCAGCGCGCTGAGCCAGCAGCTGCGCAGCACGCAGCAGGAGCTGCAGGAGTCCCGCAGCCACGGGCAGGAGTGTGAGCAGGTCATCGGCACCCTGAGGGAGAACTGCGCAGATCTGCGCAGACAGGTCAGTACACATACACACTCACACACACACACAGGGCAGGAGTGTGAGCAGGTCATCGGCACCCTGAGGGAGAACTGCGCAGATCTGCGCAGACAGGTCAGTACACATACACACTCACACACACACACAGGGCAGGAGTGTGAGCAGGTCATCGGCACCCTGAGGGAGAACTGCGTAGATCTGCGCAGACAGGTCAGTACACATACACACACGCACACACACGCACACACACACGCACACGGGCAGGAGTGTGAGAAGGTCATCGGCACCCTGAGGGAGAACTGCACAGAGCTGCACAGACAGGTCAGTACGCACACACACGCACACGCACACACACACAGGGCAGGAGTGTGAGCAGGTCATCGGCACCCTGAGGGAGAACTGCGCAGATCTGCGCAGGCAGGTTAGTCTGTCTACGTGTGATAAGCAGAAACACACACACACACACACGCAGGGTGGGGGGGGTGTTGATGCTGTCTGTGTGTCTGTGCTTCACTGGTGTAAGGACCAGTGTGCAACTCCGTGTGTGTGGCCTCTCCCAGGTAGAAGAGCAGGAGGAGATGGTTGTGAAGGTCCAGGCAGATTTCTCAACCTACCGGGCAACTCACATGCATGCAGACTCGGACTACAACTCCCAGCTTTCCCGCATCCAGGAACTCCAGCAGGTAGGCCCCACCCACAGACTCCATTGTTGCCAAGGCCCCAAGCCCTTGAGCAAGGTCCCAGCAAACAGGTTCTGCCATCAAATCAGTCATCCTGTGTCCGGCCCAGTAGTGGCTTTCAGCTGTGATATTTAAGGAACCCAGCCTGAGAGAGGTGTCATTATATGGGCTAGATTTGCCAGGTCATGTAGTGGAGGCAGTGACCCTCAGGGTGTTCAGGCTTGACTCAGTCCTGGATGCTCTTTAGTCTGTAGGTAAATAAGGAGCCTTGTTGGACAGAATGGCCTGTTTTCATCATTATGCATTCCCATTATCTTATTGGGTGAGGCCATATTGGCAGGTAATGGGAGTGCGGTCCTCCCTCCTGTGGGTGGCGCTGTGCTGGATGTGGGACCGGTGTGTGAGCAGGGCTTATCTTTCCCCAGGCTCTGTCCCGTGCCATGGAGCAGTGTGCCCAGGGCAGCCAGGCGCTGAGCGAGAGTCAGGCCACACAGCAGCAGCTCAGAGACGAGGTGTGCCGAGTCAGCGAGCAGAGAGACAGCAGCAAGACAGGTGAGTCTGCACCTGTACTCACACCTGTACAGAGTACACCTGGGCGGAGAACATCTGGGGATACCTGTACAGAGTACACCTGGACACACCTGTACTCTCATACCAGTACAGAGTATACCTGGGGATACCTGTACTCTCATACCTATACAGAGTACACCTGGACACACCTGTACTCTCATACCTGTACAGAGTACACCTGGACACACCTGTACTCTCATACCTGTACAGAGTACACCTGGACACACCTGTACTCTCATACCTGTACAGAGTACACCTGAGACACCTGATCTACCTGTACAGAGTACACCTGACAACCTGTATCTCTTACCTGTACAGAGTACACCTGGACACACCTGTCTTATAGTACAATACTACCTGTACAGAGTACACCTGACACACCTGATCTCATACCTGTACAGATACACCTGGACACACTGTGCTTCATACCTGTACAGTGTAGCCTGGACCTGTATTCATTTCAGTCTGTTTGTGTTTACGGTGTGTATGTGTTTGTTGTCTGTTTATTGTGTGTGAGTGTGTGTGTTGTGTGTCTTGTGTAGATAAAGTTGTTGTGTGTTGGCTGAAGTGCCTTGTAGTGCAGAGGCTTGAGGTGCTTGAGCGAGCTGAAGGGGGAGCTGCTGGGGGAGGTGCAGAGGAGGCAGGCGGAGGTGGAGCTGGTGGAGCAGCAGGCCGCCCGGCTGGAGGAGGACCTGCGGGTGGCACTCAGGCAGTGTGCCCAAAAAGAGCAGGTACACACAGGGCGGAGTCACTGCCCAGCCCCACCCTGAAACTGCTGGTACACACAGGGCGGAGTCACTGCCAGCCCGCCCACAAAGAGCAGGTACACACAGGGCGGAGTCACTGCCCAGCCCCGCCCACAAAGAGCAGGTACACACAGGGCGGAGTCACTGCCCAGCCCCGCCCACAAAGAGCAGGTACACACAGGGCGGAGTCACTGCCCAGCCCCGCCCACAAAGAGCAGGTACACACAGGGCGGAGTCACTGCCCAGCCCCGCCCACAAAGAGCAGGTACACACAGGGCGGAGTCACTGCCCAGCCCACATAAAACAGATACACGGAGGGTGGAGTAACATCTGCGCCTACTAAGAACTCAAGGTGCGCACAGGGCGGAGTCACTGTCCCACCCACAAAAAACAGGTACACACACAGTCACTTCCCCACCTTGCAACTGCTGGTACACACAGGGTGGAGTCACCTCCTGAACCACTGCACGCGAGAGGCTGTTGTTGCGCATGGCGTTTCCATGGCGTTTCCGTGGCGTTTCCATGGCGCGGCTCAGAGAGCGCACTCTCCGCGTTGCAGGCGGTGCAGAAGAGGGACGCCCTGCTGAGG
The DNA here is from genome assembly GCF_018555375.3 of Anguilla rostrata. Classification (NCBI taxonomy): domain Eukaryota; kingdom Metazoa; phylum Chordata; class Actinopteri; order Anguilliformes; family Anguillidae; genus Anguilla; species Anguilla rostrata. The sequence continues at coordinate 56,831,298 of NC_057937.1, forward strand.
AAGTCGGAGGCGGACCTGGTGGAGGCGCGCAGCGCCATCCGGGCCAAGGCCGCGGAGGCGGAGAGGCAGGCCGCCGCCCACCGCGCGCTGGAGGCCGACGCCCACCGCGCCCGGAGGGAGAGCCAGCAGAAGGAGAGCGAGTGCTCCGCCCACAGGGCGGAGCTTCTGCAGCTGAGGGAGGAGCTCAAGGAGGCTCAGACGCGCTGCAGGGACGCAGGTAAGAGAGGAGGCCGGTGAGCGTCGATGGCGCTGGAGCTCAGCGCAGGACGGGGCGGTGCTGTGACCCTCGCCTGTGTGATCGGGGTGGTCTGTGACCCTCCCCTGTGTGATCGGGGTAGCGGGTGTGTGTGTGTGGGACGGGGCGGTGCTGTTTGGGCGCTGGGGAGATTAATGGGGCGCTGACGCGGGCGGGTAATTGTCTTCATGTGGACGGAGGGAGAGGGCAGGGCGAGGTGGCCGCTCAATATGGCTGTCCCCGGGGCTGATTTGTGGCGCGTCGCCGTCTCCCTAAATCACGGCGGGGAGGCGGAGAAGGCGGTCAGAGAGAGGGCTGAGAGCGGGCCAGAGCAGGAACCGGCTAGCGCGCCGCGGGAAGGGCGGCAGGTCCCGTGTAGCGGGGCGGGGTAGCAGAGCTGGGTACCATAGCGGGGTAGGGGAGCGGGGTAGCAGGGTAGGGTAGCGTAGCGGCATAGCGTAGCGGGGTAGTGGGATGGGGTAGCAGAGCCAGGTACCATATTGGGGTAGGGGAGCGGGGTGGAATAGCGGGGTAGCGTAGCGGTGTAGCGGAGCAGGGTAGCGTGGTGGGGTAGCTGAGCGGGGTAGCGGGGCGGGGTAGCTGAGCGGGGTAGCGGGGCGGGGTAGTGTAGTGGGGCTGGGTAGCATAGCGGTGTAGCGGAGCAGGGTAGCTTAGCGGGGTAGCTGAACGGGGTAGCGTAGCGGGGTAGCTGAGCGGGGTAGGGTTGCGTAGTGGGTAGCATAGCGGGGTAGGGTAGCGGGGTAGCTGAGCGGGGTAGCGTAGCGGGGTAGCTGAGCAGGGTAGCGGGGCAGGGTAGGGTAGCGTAGCGGGGTAACATAGCAGGGTAGCGTAGCGGGGTAACAGAGAGTGCCTGAGGGCCGGCTTTAATAAGCTGGGCGTGCCGCTCACCTGTCTGTGCGGAGCTGCAGCGCTCGCTGTGAGAGAGCTCATCAATTCAGCACCCCGGGCTCTGCCACTCTCTACAGGACACACACACACACACACACTCACACAGACACTCACTCACACACACACACACTGCACACACACACACACACACACACACTCACACAGACACTCACTCACACACACACACACATACACACAGACACACACACACACACACTCACACAGACACTCACACACACAAACACACACTCACACAGACACTCACACACACACACACACTCACACAGACACTCATGCACACTCACACAGACACTCATGCACACGGACATGTGCACGCACACACACACACACATACACACACACACTCACACACTCACACAGACACTCAGGATATCACACACACACACACACACACACACACATACACACACACACTCACACACTCACACAGACACTCAGGACATCACACACACACACACATACACACACACACTACACACTCACACAGACACTCAGGACATCACACACACACACACACACAATACACACACACACTCACACAGACACTCAGGACATCACACACACACACACACACACATACACATACACACACAGACACACACACAGACACAGACACTCAGGACATCACGCACACACCCGCATCCGCACACACCCCCATATACGCACACACACACACACATACACACACGCACGCACACACACACACACACATGCGCACACAGACACGCACACACGCATTCACACGCACGCACAAACACACACATCCAAATACACACACACACACGCGCAGACACACACGCACACACACACACACACCTCTGCATGCACACACACAAACACACAGCTCAAGCTGTGCACACAAGGATCAACCAAGGACGAGTTTAAATTAACACAAACTTGGGCATGCACACCCACACACACACACACAAACACACATACACAGGCAAGGACCAAACAAGGACAAGTCCAAATTAATACAATCACTCAAACACACACACACACACACACACTCACACAGACATATCAACCCAAGACAAGGACAAATGAACGCCCACGTGTCCACACGCACACACACACACACACACACACACATAGTTACTCAGGACATGCACACACATCCGCTCGCTCACACGCACACACACACACACACAAAGATCATTAAAGGACAAGGCAAGTAGCTCTCGCTCATATTCATATCCAGGCATACTGTACACTGTGGATGAGATGAGATGAGATCGATATCCTCACCCACAGACTCGCTAGCACAGGGCTAGCTCACCTGCTTCCCATGGGTCCTGGAAACCTTGAAAAGAGCTTCATTTTCAGTTTTTTTGATCTTCGGTTTTGATTTGATTTGATTTTCATTTTACAGTTGGCTGATTTTGTGTTGGCTCATGCATTTTTACAGAACTGTCCTTTCTCCTTAGCTATGGATATAGATCATACAGCAAAAATCCAAATATTGAGCACTCAACAGCATCTGCATTGAAAAATTTGCCTTATAAGCTCAAGCATATTGGAAGACTCAGTTTTGTATAAAAATGAGATATTTTAAGACATCTGAAGGTCACTCATACCTATACCTAAATTAAGACTTAACTGAAGGTCACTTAATTTAGCAGTATAAATACTGTAGAATCCCAGGGTTTTAAGCCTACAAAGGGCCTTCCTTCGGAAGACAGACAGCCTACAATGTTTAGGCTAATATCTGCATGTATATGTGTGTGTGCGTGTCTTCTGCAGTAATGTGTGGCTCTTTAGCATTCTGTCCAGTACTGTCATACTCTTGCCTGCGTTTGACCTGTGGACTGGGTTTATCGGGCGCCATGGTGACACAGGGGTTAGCACTGTTGCCTCACTGCGTGGAGGTTCCGTGTTCTCCCCGTGTTCGCGTGGGTTTCCTCCGGGTACTCCAGTTTCTTCCCACAGTCGAAAACATGCAGCCCAGGGACTACAGATGAATATTATCCCTCCTGGCTAACTCTGGCGCGTTTACAGAAAATGTTATTAACGTGCAATGTCGTGTGAAATAAAGGAATAAATTAAATATTACCCGACGCTGGTACCGGTGCCCACGTCCTGTCTGTGCGTGCGCAGTGCAGGAGCTGGCCCGGCAGGAGGAGAAGATGGCGCTGGTGGAGGGCGGGCAGCAGCGGGCGCAGGAGCAGCTGGGCGAGAGGGTGGCGGAGGTGGTGCGGGCGGAGCAGGCCCAGAGGAGGCTGCAGGCCGAGCTGCGCAGACTGAAGGAGCAGCTGGCCCAGGCGGAGCAGCAGATCCAGGACTACAGGTACAGCCTGACCCATAGAGCCAGGACTACAGGTACAGCCTGACCCATAGATCCAGGACTACAGGTACAGCCTGACCCATAGATCCAGGACTACAGGTACAGCCCGACCCATAGATCCAGGACTACAGGTACAGCCTGACCCATAGAGTCAGGACTACAGGTACAGTCTGACCCATAGATCCAGGACTACAGGTACAGCCTGACCCATAGAGTCAGGACTACAGGTACAGCCAAGCAGATCCAGGACTACAGGTACAGCCTGACCCATAGAGTCAGGACTACAGGTACAGCCCAATGTGCAGATCCAGGACTACAGGTACAGCCTGACCCATAGATCCAAAACTACAGGTACAGCCTGGCCCATAGATCCAGGACTACAGGCACAGCCTGACCCATAGAGCCAGGACTACAGGCACAGCCCAGCGTGTAGATATTAACAAGTCAAACAACAAAAAAAGGAAAAAAAATTATTTTGAAATGACAAAGTAAATAAGAGCTTACGATAAATGAAACAGATAGATTAAATGAGGTGAGTTTTCAGTTGGCTAGTGTAGATTTTAATAGCCGAATAGTCTTTCAGCCGATTAGGAGTTTCACAGCAACGTTCCTCTGCCCATCTCGCCTGTGCGCTCGGTACGGCTGGACGCTCGATGTTGCTGCTGCTCGATGTTCCAGATCATTCCAGGTCAGGGCCTCCCGCAGTGTCTGATGCCTTGGGGCGGGGGTAATGTCCGTGAGTGGAGGGGCGTGGGGGGAGGGGGGAACCAGCACCTCGCCGAAGGTCTCTTGTTCAGCGAGCCGACCTCCCTCCCCCTGGCACAGCGTAGGCCCCACAGCCTGCCAATACGCATTAGGAGGGATTTGGTAATTAAGGGCTAAATTGGGTGTTTGTGGGCCGGGGGGGGGGGGGCAGGTCCTGGCAGGGGCGCGGACGGAGGGGGGGGGGTTCTAATTGCCGGGGATATTGATTGGGGGGGGGAGATTTTCACGAGCCATCGATTAGCTGTTACCGTGGTGCCTGCACGTCAATGAGAACAGGCTAAGGCCTGCTAGTTTCCCAATACCCCCGCTGGGGCTGGGCGTGACACAGCAGCTCCCGGACACCGCGTTTCCCCTCCTTTAGCCCCGTCGCTCCTTTAACCGCTGATTAACGGCTGCTCTCCCGGGCTCAGGTCAGAGCAGGGGCTGAGCAGGCGGAAAGGCCGCTCGCCGCTCGCCTCTCAGACGCTTTCCAGATCGTTCCGCTGTCCATTTTAATGCGTTACCTGTGAGCTCCCCTGAGTATATCGCTCCGGCTGGCTTACGAACAGTTTTTTAAAAATAAATGGCGGTTTACTGAGCGCGATGGCGTCTGTGTCACAGTGCTCTGGCAGTAGAGATGGCGGTTTACTGAGCGCGATGGCGTCTGTGTCACAGTGCTCTGACAGTAGAGATAGCGGTAGGGAGATGGCGGTGTACTAAGCACAATGGCGTCTGTGTCTCAGGGCCCTGGTGGAGAGGCTGAAAGGGGAGGTTGGCGGGAGCAGGCAGGCCCAGCTGAGCGCGCAGCAGGACAGCCTCCTCCACCAGCAGGGGGCGCAGCAGCTGGAGGCGGAGCTGGCCAGCAGCAGGGAGCTGGTGAAGAGACTGCAGCTGCAGGTAGGCGTGGCTGTGACCCGTGCGTACGTATGTACGTACATACGTGTGTGTGTGTATGTGTGTTTACATATATATGTGTGTGTGTGTGTGTGTGTGCAGCTGCAGGAGCAGGCGGAGTCAGGCCGGGCGTTGAGGGCGGAGCTATCTCAGGAGCAGAGCAGACAGCAGGACCTGCAGAGTCGAGCCCAGAGCAGCAGAGAGAGAGAGAGCAGCCTGGAGGCTAAGCTCAACTCTACAGCTAGCCTGGTGAGTTAGCTTATACACACACACATACACACTCTCTCACACACACACACACACACACTCACACACACACACAATCTCACATGCACGCACGCACAGACACACACACCACACACACACACTTACACACACACACACTTACACATGCGCGCACACACACACACACACATACACCCCCCTGCCATGCCCAGTACTATAACCGTGTCTCTACCACAGGTCTTAGAGGACACATTATCAGTGTGTTTTACCCACAGTGGTAGTGAGTAAGGGCATTGAGACATACGCACACGCTACTGATACAGATGTCAGCGGTCAGTGGGGGGGGGGGGGCAGTGGGGGGGGGGCAGTGGGGAGGGGGGGGGGGGGGTTACTGAGGCCTGCAGAAAGCCCCTTCTCCTGTGGAGAGGAAAGACGCTTCTTTATTAACAACTGGGCCCGCCACAGCCCTGATCCACCCCCTCCCCCAAAAAGCACCACTCACTCATGCTGAATATTTCAATATAAATTATTTGTGCATCAGACTCCAAAGTAATTATCTTTTTATAACCCCAAAGAATGCCATTAGATATTTTTTTCCTGAGGCAAACTATATTTTTATAAAAATATTTTCTTATATGGTATGAAATGCGCACAATCACAATTTTTTCTTTTTTTTTTTTTTTTACCTGTTCCAGCGTAAAGTGCCTCAGTCCACCAGTTGCTAAGTCGTAGAGAAAATTAATTCCTGGCACATTTGTAATCTCTGAAAAGTTTTAATAAATCTGATCAAAAAGTTTCCCCAGCCAATTACTGTGTGAAATTAATCTCTCTAATCCCATCTTAATATCTGGCCATGCATATGAAAATTTTCATCACACATCTGTGTGCTCGTCTGACTTAATCCCGCCCACCCCGACCCCCCACTACCATACCCCCGACCCTCCTGGCCCGCCTGCGAGTCCAGACCCGCGTTTTTGTCAGATCCGCCCGGCTGGAGGTGGGAGGGCCGTGTTTGACTGACAGCTGTCCGTCTCCCGCAGCTGAAGGAGAGAGAGAGGCAGGTGCACGGCCTGCAGGAGCGTGTGTCGGAGCTCCAGAGCGCCACCCACAGGCTGCAGGCGGAGCAGGCGGCCTGTCAGGCGCAGCTGCAGCAGTGCAGGAAGGAACAGGAGGCCAGCCAGGGCCACGCCCACCGATGCAGCAAAGAGGTCAGAGGTCACCGCACTGGGGGGTGTGGACAGTGCGGATAAGAGAAGAATTTTCCCTCCCGATCCCGCTGGTCTGTTTTAACACATGCCTGTGTGTATGTCTGTGTTTGGTTGTATATTGTGTGTGCCTTTGTTTTTGGGTATATTGTGTGTGTGTGTCTGCGTCTGTATGTACGTGTGTTTATGTCCATGGCGTGTGTGTCTGTGTGTGCGCACGAGTATTTGGTTGCTTGTTTCGTGTCCCTGTGTGTTTGGGTATATGATGCGTGTGTGTGTGTATGTGTATATGTGTAAGTATGTGTCTGCGTGAGTGTGCATGTCTCTGTGCCTGCACGTCTCTGTGTGTGTGTATATGTGTACGTGTGTGTGTGTGTATGTGTGTATGTGTGCATGCTTGTGCGTGTATATGTGGATGTGTGTGTGTGTGTTTGTGTTTATATACGTGCATGCTTGTGCGTGTATATGTGTGCACGTGTGTGTGTATGTGTGTGTATATGTGTGCATGTGTGTGTGTGTATGTGTGTATGTGTGTATGTGTGTGTGTGTGTGTATGTGTGAACGTGTGTGTGTGTGTGTGTGTGTGTGCGCGTCTCTCCCCCCAGCTGAGCGTGCTGGAGGACTGCGTATCCCAGCTGCAGGTGGAGCTGGCCCAGGCGCGGGACGGCGGCAGACAGGAGGCCGCAGACAGGGCCGCCGCAGAGCAGCAGCTCAGGGAGCTCAGGCTGGAGCTGGCCTCCGCACAGGGCTCCCACAGAGAGAGCATGGAGCTGGTGAGCAGCACACTGCCCCCTGCAGGCTCGGATGTGCATTTACATACACCGGTATACAGCAGGGTTTATTATTCACCATCAGTGCTTTTATCACTGCCGTCCTGTTTCAGTCCTGTTCTACACCGCTTTATGTGTGTGTGTGTGTGTGTTTGTGTATCTGTGTGTGTATCTGTATGTGTGTGTATATGTGTGTGTGTGTATGTATGTGTACTGTATATGTGTGTGTGCGTGTATTTGTGTGTGTGTATGTATTTCTGTGTGTGTGTATATCTCTGTCTCTATGTCTGTATCTGCGTGAGTGTCTGTGTGTGTATATCTCTGTATGTGTGTGTATGTGTACACATGTGTGTATGTATATCTGTGTATCTCTGTGTGTATATATTTCTCTGTGTGTACGTATGTGCATATTTCTGTGTGTGTTCCCAGCTGGCAGAGCGCAGTCGGCAGCTGGCCGGTCTGCGCAGTGAGCTGTCGCGGACGCAGCAGCGGGGGGCGCAGCAGGCGGAGGAGAGAGCTGCGCTGGAGGACCGAGCTGCGCAGCTGAGCGCAGAGCTGCAGAAGCTGCGCAGCGTCAGCCGCCACTCGCTGGACGAGGTGGGTCTGCGGAGCGTTTTCAAACCCCTTTTCTGAGAAGGCACATACCCCTGGGGTAGGAACCCCAGTCATCACTTCAGTTATTATGTAGAGTTCAGTTAGCAGTGCTGTCTGAAATTAAGAAAAGAAAATTAAGCAAAAACATTTTAAAACTTCCGTTATTGTGTGTGGAGTTCGCATGCAATGTTTCAAAAAAGTTGGGCAGTTTTTTTTTCTTTTGTGGCTATATCATGAATCACAGTGATTACTACAGTGAATTAAAACATCTAAAACATTGGATGAAACCAAACTGTCACCACAACATTGGAGCAATTAAAGAAGGGGCATCAGTGTAGTATAATCGTTAGGGAACTGAGCTTCTCCAAGGAATCTCCAAAGTCTTATGTTCAATTCCCAGGTGGGATTCTGTTATCCTAACCTTGAGGGCGACATAGCTGTTATCCTAACCTGGGGCGACATAGCTCAGGAGGTAAGACCGATTGTCTGGCAGGTTGTCGGAGGGTTGCCGGTTCAAACCCCATCCTGGGCGTGTCAAAGTGTCCTTGAGCAAGACACCTAACCCCTAACTGCTCTGGCGAATGAGAGGCATCAATTGTAAAGTGCTTTGGATAAAAGCGCTATATAAATGCAGTCCATTTACCATTTTGAGCAAGACACCTGAATTTCTTCATTAAACATCCAGCTGTCTAACTGGATTGTATGCAAAGAAATTGAGAAGGTTGTGCCTGCGTGTAACGTACAAACTGCAACTCAGATCTGTCTCTACGGCGTAGCTTCAAAACTCTGCTGACTGACCAGCAGTATGAACAGGAAGTGGGCTTTTTTTCACCACTGAAAATGGGTTTAAATGGGTCGTGACCTGTGACTGATTGGGTCAGAAGAGGGGGACGGGAAATTTCACGGGAGGCCAACCCCAGAGATGGGCCCGCGGGGGACCGGGTTCCGCTCGACCCGAAAGGGAAAAGGGTAAACGCAGAGCCCGCCCGTTGGCCTAAAATTGGATTTGCGGGACGTGAGGTGTGCTAGCACGTGTTAGCGCTCTGCTAGAGTTTGCCATTGCGGTGCAGTGTGCTGGAGCCGTGCTGGAGGTGGTGAGCGTGCGGGGGAAATGGCGGATGCAGGCCGCTCCGGTGGCGGTTTAATTAGCCTGTGCGGGGTTGGTGCTGGTGCTGCTCCTCTGGGAGGGGGCTGCTCTGTGTAGGAGCTGAATATGCAGCCAGGACCCTCTGATCCTGTTTCCTGCAAACAAGCACGATCACAGACACCTGTGTGTGCACGCAGTCCCATGTGTGCAAACGCACACGCAGCGCACACTCTCTCTCTCACTCGCACCACACACACTCTCACACACACGCATGCACACACAAACATGCACATACATACACGCTCACACACACTCAAACACGCACACTCTCTCCCTCACTTACACACACACACACACACCGCACACACATGCATGCACACACAAACATGCACATACACACACTCTCACACACTCAAACACGCACACTTTCTCTCACTCACTTACACACACACACACACGCACGCACACATGCGCAAACACTCACACACTCTCTCTCTCACTCACTCACTCGCGCACACACTCACACACCTTTTGCACAGCATGGCAATGCTTTTAATATGAATCAGAAACGGAATGCTGATGCATATTAATGCGGGCAGTGAGTCACAGCTCTCTGCGCGGTGGCGTTTAGGAAATGTGCTGAGCGTGACACTGTGGCTGACCCCAGGTCAGGGAGCACCGTCTCCACACACTGTCAGTGTTGCATAGTAACCGTAACTGGGCTCTAGACCCCCCTGGCAGTAATTGGTTAGGGAAGCGAGTCCCTGTAATTTCTCAGTCAGCAGAGCTACAAAAAAAACACTTTTAATAAATAAAAGATTATGCAGCGCGTGTGCGATTGTGCTCTCATCGTCTGTTTTCGCTTCGCCCATCAGAGATAATTGCTGCGTAGTCGCTGGGCTGGAGATAATGAACCCGAGGAGGGGAGGGACACTGTGTGTGTGTGTGTGTGTGTGTGACTGTAACTGTGAGTGTGTGTGTGAGCATGTGAGTGTATCTGTATGTGTGTGTGTGTGTGTGTGTGTGTGCGTGTGCGTGTGCTGTGTGTTGTGGCAGTGTGCGTGGTGTGTGTTTGTGGTGTGCTGTTGTGTGTGTTTTGTGTGTGTGTTGTGTGTGTTGTGTGTGTGTACAGAGAGCGAGCAGTTGTGTGTGTCTGTGTGTGTGCTGCATGTGTGTGTGGTGCATCGTGTGTGTGCTTTTGTGTGTGTGTGATTGTGCGTCTGCGTGTGTGTATATGTTTGTGTATGCATGTGAGTGTGTGTACAGAGAGAGCGGAAGCAGTGTGTGTGTGTGTGTGTGTGTGTGTGTGTGTGAGTGTGTGTGTTGGTCTGTGTGTGTGTGTACAGAGAGAGCGGAAGCAGTGTGTGTGTGCGTGGTGTGTGTGTGGGTGGTGTGTGTGTGTGTGTGTGTGTGTGTGTGTGTGTGTGTGTGCGTGTGTGTGCGGTGGTAAGGCGATGCGCTGCTCACAGAGGGATTAAGAGGGCTGTGGAGTTGACACTCTCTCTCCCTTTCTCTTTAATTGCCTCTTCTTCTTTCATTACCTTCATTGCCTGCGCTCCGGCTTCTGTTCTGCTGTTCTGGGCTTGTGTAAAGGTCACTGTGCTGATGAGATGTGCTCTGGGCCTGTCTCTCCCCCCCCCCCCCCCCCCAGCACCGGCTGCCTGATGTCTGCAGACAAGCAGGGCGCCTCCATGTATTTTTCATTAAGAGCTTCTGCGTCGACTTTGTGTGTTTTTTCAATAAATAAAAACTTTTTAAAACTCTTCCCTCCTCCCCCTTTTTTCTTTCTTCCCCCACTTTGGGGTGCACATTTGCAGTTATTTTGCGGTTATTGGCCTGTCCCACGGTTTGCAATGCCGAGTGGCCAGATTGGGAATAATAAGCAAACGGAGATTTGCCTCAAACTGAGTCATCAGCTGCTAGATTCAGCACTACTGCTGTTACTCGTGTTTTTGACCCAAAAAAACTTGAAAATAATGATGTACATCACTGCTGTAGTGATTAGATTAAAGTTTGGCAGGCAAAATAAAGGCAGTGTTTGTCAAATATAAAATATGATCTGCTGCTATAAGCAGTTAAAAATTTCACTAATTGTAAGGTGCTGCATACTTGTCTATTTTATTTTTTTAACCTTTATTAGCAGTAGGTACACCGAGAACTTAATTCTTGCTTGCAGTTGCGTTTGTGACTGGCCTATTAAAATCCCTGTGGGACTGTGCATACGAGGTCATGATGTTAGATTTACATCACTGATCAGGCTTTGCATGATGTAACATCAGCGCGCATCCCAGGAAACTTCACGAAGCCCGTGTAACGTATTCGTTAACGTGTTGTAACACCTTAATAAATCATTCATAATCATAAGCCAATGCAGTTTATGAATGATGATGTAACACATGCAAAAATCATCATACAAAATTCTATTCCCAAGTGTGGAGTGACACACAAGCTGTCAGTTCTATGAAGGTCAAACCCTTTCACCAGAATTCCTGTACGGTTATTAATGATTTATAGCAAAATTATAACATGATTATAACATACTAATAAAAGTGTTGTGCATCATTGGTGCATTTTAGGGTTATGCACTACCAAAGCATTTCCACCAAACTGAGTATGAAGAGTGCATGCTGTGTTTCAGAAAACACCCAAGTGTCACAAAGTTTCACAAAATAAACATTTACTAAAAAAAGAAACTCCAGCAGGCCCCAGGAAAGGGTGAATTAGTGGCTCAAAATCCATGATTCACTGCTTTCTGACTCTGTAAACATCTTTTAAATTTTTTTTTTATTTTTAAAGACAGAGTTGTGGAAGTTTTGCTGAGTAGGGCCATGTGCTGAGCAAATAATTGGGAAAAAAATTTCAATGTGCTGAAAAATTGATTCCGTATTTGAGTCACTTTCAACCAGTATCTTTTTTAATATAGTATGTAATTTTATATTCCATTACTTTATCGTCTTTACACGTTCCGTCTTACAAATTTTGTATTACTAATCTGAAAAGTTTTTAAGGTGTCCTTTGTCTTGTTCTCTTCCTTTTAAACGTGCTGTTTTACGATGCTTTGCTCTGTTATTGCAGAGCACTTTGAGCCTGTGGTCTGATGAGGGCTCTATAAATAAAGTTTATGATTATTACTGGGATGAATGAGGTCATCTCCTCTCCGTCTCTACCCCCCCCCCACCCCCCGGCAGGTCCGGACGTACGAGGGCAGGCTGGCAGAGCTGAGTGCCCAGCTGGCACGTGCCCAGCGCTGGGGTCAGGAGCAGCTGGCGGCGCTGGAGAGCAGGGAGGAAGAGGCGGTGGCGATGAAGGTGGAGCTGGCCTCCGTCAGGGAGAGCTACCACAGCAAGGTCAACCAGGTCAGAGCCTAGGCCACAGAGCCACGGTGAAAGCTGTCTGATCGTGTGTGTGTGTGTGTGTGTGCATGCGCGTGCGAGTGTGTTTGTTCGTGCGTGCGTGTGCGTGTGTGTGTGTGTGTGTGTGTGTGTGCGTATGAGTGTGTGTGTGTATGTGTGTCCTAATGCCTGAGTGTTGGGTATGGAGGTTATAATGTCTTCGTTTTTTTTTTTTGTAAATATCTGTTTGAGGCTGTGGTCGAGCGTGTCATGTGACACGTAGAGACACTCTTTGTGTTTATGACTCTGTTAATTTTATTGCATGCGTGTGTGTGTTGTGGGCGTGTGGTGAGCTGTGTTGTGTGTGTGTGTGTGTGTGTGCGCGAATGTGTGTGTGTGCGTGTGTGTGTGTGTGTGTGCGTGTGTGTGTGTGTGTGTGTGTGCGTGCGTGCGTGTGTTTGCGTGTATTACAGGTGGAAGCCCTGAACTCACAGCTGGATGTGATGAAGCAGAAATACAGAACAGCAGCCAGTGAGGTAACACACTGCCCACCACCACCACTCCACGTGTGTGCATTATCCACCGTAGTGATCTTCCTCTCTCTCTCTCTTCCTCTCTCTCTCTCTTCTCTTCTGCTCTCCTTTATTTTTCCTCCCTCTCCCTCAGGTGGAGGTGCTGCGGCAGTCACTGGGCACCGCGCGCACCGACAGCTCCCGCCTGCAGAGAGAGAGCGAGCTGGTCGTGTCCAACGTCAACCAGTGGGTCAGGGAGCAGAAGTGGGTGTCGCCTAGCCGTCATCGCCACGGCGATATGAGCTCTGTTCTTTACGGCCGTTGTTAACGGGAACCCTGATGCTCCTCCCCTGTATGCTTTAACTGATTGTTATTAACTGTGTCGTAACGTTCGTCTGTATGCTGTAATGTCTGTTTTTTAACAGTGCTGTAATGGTGTCGGCTGAGGGCTTTATGGCTGTTATTAAACATGGCCGCTACAACTTCCTGTCCGCCAAAAGTTTAACGAGCGGCGCTAACGAAACCGTAGCGCTCGCTCTCCGTACCGCCGCCGTCGCCTTGGTTTCGCTCCTTTTTTTTTTTTTTTTATTAACGCTGTTTATTACCGCCCTTGCAGACAGGCCAATGAGAAGCTGGGGAGCACCATCAAAGACCAGAGCAAGAAGATCGTCCACCTCACCGCGGAGAAGGAGTGAGTGTGAGCGTCGCGTGCTAATGCTAGCGCTAGCGCTAACGTCTCGGCGCCTGGCGTTCAGACGTTGCTCCCGCGGGGTTGGTCCGCCATGCGGGATCAAAAGGGGGGGGGCTCTCGCAGGCAGGGGTTCAGGGGTTCATGTTTTGGGATTTCATGCTAATTTCTGTTACAGTACTTGACCTGACTGATTAAATAACTAACTTCTCTTATTTCGTTTGCCCGGTCACTTATTTCGGCTAACATTTTTGATAGTCGTGAGCTCCAACTGTGAACCGTGAAGAAGCTGCTGGTATAGGTCAGACCCAGTAATGGTTTACAGAGCTATTTAGAGAATCAGGTCATGAAGCTGGTTACTGACTCTGGGGTCACGGCACTACAGCCATGAAGAAGAGACCACACGGGTTCCACAACTGTTAACAAAAAGGTTTATTACCAAGATGAAAATGTACAAAGAAACTACACAATGGCAGTCGATGAAAAAGGAAAGTAGGAGCTTCAAATCTTCCTTAACGCATCATCCCCAATGCTCTTACCAATGGGCGCACAGGAAGAAATTAGAAATTAAATTTCGACGGTGAAGTGCGTGATTTCCGAAACGCGAGAGCCGGGCGATTTTGGCGAGGCGGGGCGCTCGGTGCTGACGGGGGCGTGTCTCTGTGCTGCAGGCACCTGCAGGAGAGCGTGGGGGCCCTCCACAGGGAGAACAGGAAGCTGAAGGCCGAGCTGGACGACAGCAGGATTGACGCGGAGAGACTCAGGGTGAGAGAGAGCGCCGCCGCCTTCACCCCCCCCCCCGCCCCCCCCCCCAGGAGCGAGGCCTCAGTGGGGGAGGAGCCGCTTTAGACACATAAACACCTCAGAGTGGAGGACCCCAATGGTGTCCAACGAATGAACGAACTAACCATTGCATTTATATAGCACCTTTCCGAATGCTCAAAGTGCTTTACAGTGATGAGTGGGAACTCCCCTCACCCACAACCAATGCGTAGCAACCCACCTGGGTGATGCACGGCAGCCATTTTGCGCCAGAACGCTCACCACACGTTAGCGAAGGTGGAGAGGAGGCGTACAGGTCACCTGATCTCTTCCTGTGGGTTACTGTTGTGACACCTTCAATGTCACATCCTTTCCTTTCTCAAGGTAAAATTAATATGATCAACCGAACTGTTTATTAGTTACTTTTGCTCCCCAAACCAGCTGGTAAGAATGATGGAAAGGCGCACTGTTAACCAGTGCTTTTGCTGGTCTTCTGACTCCCCCCTAGTGGTGAAACGTTGCCACTGCAGGAGCCATTGGGTTCGCTTGGTGTTCGTGAGTGCGCAGTAGGGTTCGAGACGAGGAGCAGACGCGTGCCCAGTGCTGACGCCTGTGCTCCTGTTTCAGGCCCTCAGCGTGGGTCCAGGTGACCAGCACAGCTTCCTAAACCGGACGTCCAGCCAGAGGCCCACCCCTGCGTGAGTACTGACCCCAGCGCCTAGCCTGACAGCGTACATCATTCCCTAATCACCCTGCGCGGACTATTTTTAAAACTAAAAGTGTATTCAGCTACAGGGCTGTTTACCGTGGATCCTCAAATTATGGTCCTAGGGGCCGGCAGTACTGCCTCCCCTCTAATTATGGACCTGATTTAAACCTGGCCTGGGACACCAGGTGAGTTCAATTTCTGGCCAATCAGTGGGACAATAGATCAAATTGACTATCAGGTACAAAATAAACTCATCAGTGCTACTGGCCTTGTGAGCCTGCTTTACTTTTTCCAAATCTATAAACTGGAATGTAGCTAAAAATTCCTATTTTAATGAAAATAATATCATTTCTAAGCATGAACTCTGGCGGTCTGACCTGGCTTGTTTGGCTGTAGTGGAAGTTTTTTGATGGGCATCTTGCTGCTAATTGGTTAGACTGTAAATCACCATAATGCTGCATCAGCATTTTGCCCTTCTAAAGACCAATGCCAAATCCCCTTGTAGTGTGCAAAAATAAGAACTCCTCACTTTCAGGAAGAATTAAAAAAAAAAAAACATGAGGTAAAATCTTGCCTGGAGAAAATGCTTGTGGCCCCTGGTGGTGACAGAATTTGCATTTTAACATAACATCAATTAAATATTGCCTAACAGAGCTGCTGTTATGTGGATATTAAACGGTTAATAAAAATCCACCTATTCTAAACGGTCAGAGTGGAGCGCACAGTCTGTTGTCTCCACTAATACAGACTTCATGAAAAATCGTAAAAGACGTCAGAACGATCAAATGTTCTGTGGATAGGCCCGTTTGTTTTCATGGCGATTGCAATACCATAATAAATATCACAGTAACGCTTTCATAAAATGGAGTGGATTTGATCGTGGAGTTTTTGCACAATTGGCAGATAAAACAGGCCATATAGATTGCAAAAGGTTTGTAGTGTTATGCTCTGTTTATGATGCTCAGCTCTGATCATCTGATCTGCAGACAAGAAAGATCATTCAAGGTACAAAATGGCCATTTTTCCTGAAGTGAGTGTTGGGCAGAATGTCTCTTTTAAGCATAGGGAGGAGCAAGAAGGCTGTTTATTTCAGTGTTTTACTTTTCATGGGCTTTTTACGAAGAAAAGTTTTCTGCTAAGAAGTTCATTTTGTGAGTGCTTGACAGGTTCGGCAGCGAAGATGATCTCACTACAGGGCAACTGGCCAAACGTCTTGTAAAATGGCTAAAATATTTTTGTCACAAAAAGAGAGAGAGAGAGAGAGACTAGAAAGCGCTCTGTCTGAATTTTATTGCGCCCGAGAATCCCAAACAGCTTTATGGATGCTCCCTAACCCCTCTCTGGGGCTTTGCCCACGGACAAGGACTTTGCTGCTGTGAGAACAGCCCATTTTTAAAGCTTCCTTTTTTTGAGGGCTGGAAAGAAAATCTGGAAATTTGTTTCAAAATGGCGTCTTGCATTAAGAGGTACGCTAACGGCGAGAGTTTTATTAGCCTAGCTTTAGCACGCAAAGGCAATATGAACCCATATTTCTCCTTCCATTCTTCTTCATCCTCTACCTTTCCTTTGCTTTTTTTCAGTGTCATGCTCTGGTCTGAAAAAAATTCAATTTTCTTTGTCAGATGGTCTAAAAAAAATGGTCAATTTGCAGTTTTCAAGTAATTGAAATTATGGACTGTCCTGCCCTCCATCTTCTGGAGAATTTTACACGCAGCTTGATGTACGTACCAAAGCCTCCTGTACCCCTTGCTGTACCCCTCCTGTTACCCCTTGCTGTACCCCTCCTGTACCCCTTGCTGTACCCCAGTACTACACTTTCCCACGTCTCACCCTCTTGGCTTCCCCACAGTGCATAATGGACACACTTTTACACCAGTCTCAATATCCTCTGGCCCCCTCACATCAAATATCCCAATAATCTAATCATGAATATTTCCATCAACGCCCCCAAGTAGCGTTGCGCTAAGATATTCCACTCCTTTCTGGCTCAATGCAAATTTCACTCCGCTCCTACTTTCAGCCGGGAAAATTAATTCCTATGAATCAGATTTTTTTTTTCTTCTCCTATTCACCGTTCTCCCAACAAACATTTGAATGCTGATCCAGGTAATCCATTCGGTTATCTCACGCTGTCAAACGTGTGGCAGGTTCCAATTTGTGTGTTTTGTGATGGTTCTTTTGACACCCAAAATTATGATAAAATTTACACAATAGAATCTTGTATTGATAGGAAATACATCCTTGAGGGTGTTGATTGAAAATCAGTTCTCTGTCCGTCAGTATGTCCTTCATATTTTGGTCTTAAAGGGGTCGACAGGGAGTTTTCACTGAGAGAAGCACTGTGGTGTTTGGGTGTACATTGGCATCTAACATTTAATGTCCCTTGTTTTTACAGATTTAGTTTATAGTTAGTTTTTTCCCCCCCACCTCGCTTTACTTTTTACCTTTTTTCTTTTTTGTTTCGTCTTTGATTTTTTTTTTTTTAACACAACTGGATCTGTGTGCGAGAGCAGCATTCACAGTTAATCAAACCGTGGAAGTATCAACAAAATGTTTTAAAAGGTGAAATATCAAAGTGAATTTCACTCACGGTGAGCTACATAAACATTAGCAGTGAAGAGGAGAGGGAAAAAAAGTAAAGAAGAGGCTTAGCTGTGGATAAGTTAGGGGCAAATTACAACTTTTCTTAAAGTGGAAGGGGCGAGCTTACCTCCACTTCCTGGATTTCAGCGACAAAGGTTCAGAAGACGACAGAATTCGCCTTCTCCGTTTTGGGCTGTATCGTGTCTGTGGTGAGAGCAGCCTACAGGCCTTCATGTACACACACAGTTTAGCACCACAGTGGCAGGAAGAAGAAGAGACACACTTTCTTTTTTTTCTTTTTTTTTTTTTAATCGATTGCGAATATTACGCGCGTCGTCGAGGCGACGGGGAAAATGGCGCGTGTCCCGGCGACCTTTCGCGGCTTCCCGGCGTGAGTGCGCCGCGCCGAGCTGCTGTTCGCCGTTCCCTGAGCTCTCAGACATTTCTCTTTCGTTAACGTGCTCCCGGCTGATTCCCCCGATATTCGCTGAAGTGAAAAAGGGGAAAGAAGAAAAAAAAGTTGAAAATGGGTTTTAACTTTTGGCTGGAGTGTGCCAGACTGGTTCCTCAGACTGCGGTGTGTACTCAGTCTGGTCCCTCAGACTGTGGTGTGTACTCAGTTTGGTCTCTCAGACTGTGGTGTGTACTCAGTCTGGTTCCTCACACTGTGGTGTGTACTCAGTCTGGTTCCTCACACTGTGGTGTGTACTCAGTTTGGTCCCTCACACTGTGGTGTGTACTCAGTTTGGTCCCTCACACTGTGGTGTGTACTCAGTCTGGCCCCTCAGACTGTGGTGTGTACTCAGTTTGGTCCCTCAGACTGCGGTGTGTACTCAGTCTGGTCCCTCAGACTGTGGTGTGTACTCAGTCTGGTCCCTCAGACTGTGCACCAGTTGTCTCGACTGTGGTGTGACTCAGTGGTCCTCACTGCGGTGTCTACTCAGTCTGGTCACTCAGACTGCGGTGTGTACTCAGTTTGGTCACTCAGACTGTGGTGTGTACTCAGTCTGGCCCCTCAGACTGCGGTGTGTACTCAGTTTGGCCCCTCAGACTGTGGTGTGGTGTGTACTCAGTTTGGTTCCTCAGACTGTGGTGTGTACTCAGTCTGGTCCCTCAGACTGTGGTGTGTACTCAGTCTGGTCCCTCAGACTGCGGTGTCTACTCAGTCTGGTCCCTCAGACTGTGGTGTGTACTCAGTCTGGTCCCTCAGACTGCGGTGTCTACTCAGTCTGGTCCCTCAGACTGCAGTGTGTACTCAGTTTGGCCCCTCAGACTGTGTTGTGTACTCAGTCTGGTTCCTCAGACTGTGGTGTGTACTCAGTCTGGGCTGATGATGCTCCTGCAGCTGTCAGTCTCTCTGTTTGCTCCCATATCCCAGCTTCCAGACCCTTAATCTCACCTGTGGAATCCCTCAGACTCTTCCCAAACAGTCACAGGGAGAAACCGCCTGGGAATTCATAAAAATAAACCCTTTACGCCACAGGCTTTCAACCGATTCTGAGCCAGGAACCCCCATCCAGGCTCAATGCCATCCTGGGGAGCGCTATCATAATTTAAAAAGCAATATATATACATATATATATATATATCTATATATTCTTTTTAATTTGTATTTTGAAATAGTTTCCCAAGTCTATTCATTATGCATCAAGACTGGCCAGGAACCACCTACAGTACCTTCAAGGACCCCCAGCTGAAAGCTAAGCCTTTACACAATCAGTAACCGCCATCTTAGTTCAGTCTTTGGGAAAGCAGAGAAAGTAGACAAAACCAAAACAGTGGAAGGCAAGCGGTTATCGGCATCTGGGCAGAACAGTTGTTCTGATGGGGGGGTGGGGGCGCACTCAGACAGACGACCCGAGGAAAATGAGCGGGTACAGGGTGAGCGGCCGACGGACTCGCCCCATTTAACCGATTTTGGTAACTACCCAAACCCCCTCCGGCTGACCCTCTGAGGTGTGCCTAAAAGTGGCCAGGAGAAAGCAAGATGCAGTCTGGAAGTGGGCAATAAATAAAATATAAATAAATAGATAAATAGGTAAATTGCATATGGGGAGACAGTGCAGGGGGGTGGTGTTCCATTCCGACACAAACGGGGGGTGGGGGGGTGGGGTGGTGTTTGGGTCAACTTATTTCTGCATGACTCCCCAGGATTCTTTTAGCTGTCATTACTGGGGGGGTTCAAGTAGCCCCCCTCCCCCCCCCCCCCCCGCGTGCTCAGTACGTGTGGCCCCCACCTGCTCCCAGGTCCCATTGGTACTGTTAATAGCCATGATGGGGGGGGCATCTTTAATAGTGAAGGTAGAGCTTACAGAATCAGTGACTGCATATGACAGAGCTCACGCTTGATTGGCTGATATATATTTCATATAGTGGTATGGAAATTGTCTTTCTAGCGCATTTTATCTGCTCCAGATTGTGAGGAGAGAATATATATGCAAAGGCCTACTCAACTCCACAGGTGAAGATCTGAGGAATATTTTTTTTTCTTCCTTGAGCTGCCTTGATGGAAAACCTTTGGAGATGTTTGTGCCTTCTTTTTTAAAAGCAGTCATCTTGAGAAAAAAAACCTCTGCCTGTAAGATGTAGCTTGTCCAAAAAGCATCTGGTTCATTAGCAATTTCTCCCCCCCCCCCCCCCCTTCCGGGTCACATATAGCTTGAAGGTCCTCTGATTGATTGAAAGCTTGTCTTGTTTATTTGCGCTATCAAGGAATGAAATATTCATATTGTACGCTTTTCCGAGCAGAAGTTATCTAGATGCAGCGTAAATGGTACTTGGGATTAGATTTTCGCTGCAGATTGCTGTTATTAAAGGGAGGTAGGAGTGTGGGTGGGGGTGGGGGTGTGGGGGGGGGACGCGAGCGGCCATCTTCCTGCGAGGCAATCTATTTATTTTTCACGCTGAGATGGAGCGGTGGAGCGGGCTCTTAGCGCAGTGGAGCAGAAACGCAGCAGCCCACAGCCCTCCTCCGCCCCTCTCTCTCTCTCTCTCTCTCTCTCCTGCTTTATGTGATTGAATAGTTAATAGCTTTGACTCCACTTTGAAAGCCGCGCCGGGGGGGGGGGGGGGGGGTGTGACAAGTGGAACGTCTGGTGCTCTGTACGTCCGTCCGTCTGTCTATCTGTCCGTCAGCGCGGAGGACAAAGGGGGCGGGAAGTCGAGGTTGCCAGCCAATCGCGACGAGCAGCTTGTTAGCATACCGATTAGCACCCTCTCGTTAGTTGATAGCTGCACCGGGGGGGGGGGGGGGGGATTACGCGTGGAACCGCCTGCCGCTCCGTCCGTCTGACCGTCCGTCCGTCCGTCTATCTGTGTCCATCAGCAAAGGGAGACGAGGCCACTGGTTAACCACGTCGAGCAGCCCGTTAGCGTACCGATTAGCGCCCTCTCGTTAGCAAAGCCCGCGCCGCAGCGGTCTCGAACCCCTCCCTCTTAATTGCGAGCCCTGCCGGGTGACGATTGTGGGTTTGTTCCCCCAGGGCGGGACGGAGCGGACGTGCGTGTCGAAAATGATCGACTAGCTTCGCTCGCCACGCTCTTCGCCAGGCTTTCGTTTCGGCCTGCTCGTTTCTCGTTTCTACGACAACCCCCCCCCTCCCTCCACCCCCACCCCCACCCCAAAGCCCACATTTTCCCATGGTTCAAAGCGGCATTACCGCGGCTGATTACCATTCGCTGTTTCTGATTGTTTCCGCTGCTAATCGCCGCCACTGGAATGATTTGGCGCGTCTGTACCGGCGGAGAGACGCACGCGCTAGCGATCCGGCCCGTAGCCAGCGCTGCGCGGGCCCTGCGTCACAGATGAAGAACAGCGAGAGGTCAGGGAAAACGAGGCGGGCATGACGTCGCACAGCACAGCACCGGCAGCACCCACAGCTTCATTTGCCCCTAAAATGTACTCAGTGCATTTCATTACCAGCGTAAGTGTGCGTCTGGTAGCTTAACCAGCGCCGAGGACAGCTGAGCTAACCAAAATCTGTGTGCAGCTCTGCTTTGTGTTTTCCTGTTAAATTTATCACTTTTCTAACCTTTTTATCTTTAGCTTTTTTTTTTATCTTGCAGTTTCAGTTCCTGATGCTTCTTTGTGTATTTGAGCCATTTAGATAAAAATTTAAAAAATCCCAGTCGGATAAAATGGATAATTTAACACGGTGTTATTTTCTTTGGCTGATGCTCGTATCCAGGGGATACCGATACAGACCATAAAAATGCACACATTTTAAGTGAGTGTGCAGTAAGATGTACATAAATATATAGTTATTTTTTTTAAAAGGTCCTGTTTGTGAATAAAGTTTGGCTGTCAGGGATGTTTTTGGAAGGGAACCAGGCAGGCAAAGCAGCAAGAAGACCAAAAACATGATCTCTCTGATTCCACTTTGATCAAGAGCGACCTGTCTTTCAGAGACAAGCAGGGATTTTTACTGAGGAACAGAAGTCGTTCTTAACTCTCTCTCTCTCTCTCTCCCTCTCTTCCCCCTCCCCCCACCCCAGTCTCAGGTCAGACCAGGCTGTCAGGGGGTCCACAAACGGTCAGAGGAAGAAGAAGCCGTTGGCTGCCAAACTGCATTGCTAGGGCACAACCCCCCTCCCCAACACCCCCCCCCCACCAACCCCTTCCGTTAGCCGCCATTCTCACCGTCCCGTGTGAAATCGGAGGGAAGCGGTCAACGGAGGATCCCAAATATCACGGGCGTGGCCCCGCTGCACCTCGGGGGTAAGGGCGGGGCAGACGTGCGTGTGTGGGCGGACCCAGGGCCTGTGACTGCACCGCACTGCATTGTGGGACGCATTCCTCAAGGATTCTCAAAGAGAGAAAGCTGTTACAAGGGCACCCAACTGCTGCCGGTGGCTGACAATTATGTTTATGAATTATTGTAATTTTTTTAATTTATTATTTTTTTTGCCATCCGAAAGATTGTATTTTTAATAAGCAGTGATGTGAAGTGTCACACTTGGATGTGGAAATTTCAATGTGCTGTTGTCTACTCAGACTTCCTCTCCATGTGCCCCCCCCCAAACAACCCCCCACCTTTGCTCGTTACACAGGAACATTTCAAAACATTAATGCTTCTGCGTGCCAATATTCACGGATGTAAATTTATATGTAAAATACATATTTTTTACATGATCAAAAAACACTGTTGAACGATCTTATCTCATGAATGTGTTTAAGACTGAGCTGCTTTAGGTGCATTCTCTGACATTGAGAGGCTAACTATGTTTATGAATATAGCAGGTTTATATACATTTCCAGCATTTTTTTAAATATTTGGGAGGGGGGACCCTTCTTTAGCTACACGATGAAGCCGTTTTTAATGATTGAAAAGCACAAGAACTCAGACAATCAATGTAATCAGCACTGCACTGTTTCCACACCTTTTTTAAAACAGGGTTAATTTTAGAAATGTGATTTTTCAATGCGAATGTAATTATGTCGTCGTAATTAAGTGTACTGTAGGTCGTGTGCCTTTGCATATGACATTGTCAATAAAGAACTACATTTTGATTTCTTCTGTGTTCAGTTTGCCTCATTCATACTGAAAACGTGCGCATATTCAGTGAGGTGGACAGGAAATTCTTTTTTGGAAATAGCGCCATTTTGGGGAGCTTCTGGGCTGATGGGCTGGGAAGTCTGAGGCTTGCCTGTGGAACATGTCCTGTAGCTGGCTTTGATTAAGGTGACTAAATTGATAGTGACCCAAAACAGATTTTCCAAAACCTTAGGGAATGTATTCACAGTATTCACAAGTGAATCAATCTTTTACTCTTTTTTTATTTTTTATTAGCTTTAGTTTCTCTTTTTAACCAAAACAGCAACAGACAAAGATGGACACAAATAAAAACACAAAAAAAGACTTGCATTTATAAAATGAACATTGCTAAACATATTAGTTTTTTCAGAAGTGTATACTGATTTGCCAAATATTTCAGCTGAAGAATACTGAAAGGTACCTTCTTTATTTTATCTAATAATTGGAGAAACTTGGTCATGTATCAGAGTTCTGCTCAGAGGAAGAACTGCAATAAGCCACTAAACTATATCTGGTGTGATTTGATCCAGTGTAATTGGACACTTTGACGGTTTGAAAAAATGTTTAAATTGTATTTTACCTTAATTTTTACCAACCAGGTGAATTAAAATGGGAATCTTACAGTGATAGCCTGGCAAAAATCAAGAGCTCTTGAGGAAGCATGAGGAGGGGGATGTGGGTAGGGTTTAAAAAAGGGGCAAAATAAAAGTGATAAAGTCAAATAAGGACAAACAGAACAACAACAGAAAATAGACACAGACAAAACGCAAGTAACAGTCAAATAACAAACAGCAAACGAGCAGCAGACAAATACAAAGTGCAAAATCTCTCTCCCCCTGAAGTTAAGCCCAGTTTCTCCTCATAAACAGTCGCTCAACTGTACCTCTGGGCCCTGCTCCTCCATTTTATCGCTGGGAGAGACAGGGTGGGGAGGGGGGTACAGATCCTGTAACCCCCTGGGTTAGAGCCTTCCCACAACTACCTCCGTGTACCGTGTACCGTCCCAGCGCCTGGCCGTTTGATGGGGGGGGCGGGGTGGGGGGTGGGCGGGAACGGGGAGTTTGGGGCTGGTGACGGCCCCCGGGGGACGGGACGGGCGAGCGTTTTCGGGTCGATGGTATCGAGCTGCGGCGTCCGCGCGTCGGCCCCGGGGGATTAATCCTGGCCTTACAGGAAGAGACGCCCCCCCTCGCCCCCCCCCCCCCACACCCACCCCGTCCCCTTCCGCCCCGACCGAAATCAATACGCAACATTCTCTCCGCCGCCGCAGTCAATACCCAACACTTAAGGTGTCTGAGCAAACTAAAGAACGTCAATAATTGTTATTAATGCCCTGGATCTCCCCCCCCCACCCCACCCCACCCCCGAGCGCTGTGTTTAAGGGTAATTCCAGCGTAACTGACACCGCTATCGCACGGCTTGTCCGCTAACCCCCCCCGCCCGCCCCCCCCCTCCCCCGGGCCATGTGTGTAAACATGCAAAGCAGGGGGTGCTAATAAGCACACGTGGGAGCCTCACACTCCAGTTACAATCAGATATTAACGTGGGGAACTTTGAAGCATTTCTCTGTTTGAGTTTTTAAAAAATGTATAGCTGCCTTTTCTTTAAACGTTTATTCGAATACTCAGGCAGCGTAAAGATGTTGGTCTTAGTTTAGTATGAAAATAACCATGAACCCTCTTTCACTTTCTTTCTCTCTCACGCTCTCTTTCTCTCTCACACACACACACATCCAGGTGTATACCTGCTCCATATTCCACTGACTGGAAATTCGGAGGAAGGGAGAGGCACTTTCTTTCTTTGCCACCTCTACATTTACATGTGATGTTGAGGGAAAATAACATGAAAGGATTACAGAAGACCCAGACTGCAGGAGAGAGAGAGAGAGAGAGAGAGGGAGAGGGAGAGAGGGAGAGAGGGAGAGAGAGAGGGAGAGGGAGAGAGAGAGAGAGACAGAC